>NW_025800286.1:0-193336 GCF_021613505.1 Equus quagga | reverse complement strand
TTTACTAATTCCCTTACTAATTAAGTTATCCAAAAGGTTTCTTCTAAACAACCTGGAACTTAGGGAGAAGAAATGTGAGGCATCCCAGAGAAAAGTTTTCTTTTATCAGTTGCATTAACATTGTGACAAAGGCTTTAGTTGATACTTTGCATTTTCTCTCTTCCTTTAATTTATTACACAATTATTGATGAATGGCCCTAGTTTAGGAAAGGACAGCTAGAGCAGATGCTTTAGTAGCAAGGAGCCACATAGGGTTTTTGAATCTTTTTATTTCTTAAAATTAGGTATGGGAACTCAGAGATTCACTAAACAATAGGAAAGAATGAAATTATGTAGTGTTTTTAGTATAAAACCACTTGTTAATGAATGCTAAAACATTGATAGCTTTATTCATGACAGTGCAAAATGGAAATATTTCATCTCTTCATCAACAAATAAGAAAAGATGAATGATGGCATATAAATAAAATGAAATACTGCCAGCAATGAAACGGAGAGAACTGCCCATACATGAAACAGGATGGCTGAATTTCAATAGCATTAAGTAGAGTGAAATAACTAGACAGAAACATACTTTATCGTTCCATTTATATGAAGTTCTAAGGTAGGTAAAATGAATCTATGGTGATAGAAATCGTAGTTATTTGGCCTGGGGTACAGTGTGGGGTGATTTACTGCAAAGAGACATCAAAAGACATTTTAAGTGATGGAAATACTCTCTACTTGTGAGCTGTATTAACACAAGAATCTTCATTTTTTAAATGTTATCCATGCTCACTTGGCATTTTATTATACCCAAAACGTACCTTAATAATTTGCTCTTTTAACAAAATCAATGCAATTTGACTTTTTTTAAAGATTTTATTTTTACTTTTTCTCCACAAATCCCCCCAGTACACAACTGTATATTTTTAGTTGTGAATCCCTCTAGCTCTGGTACATGGGATGCTGCCTCATCATGGCTTGATGAGCAGTGCCATGTCTGTGCCCAGGATCCGAGCCTGCGAAACCCAGGACACTGAAGTGGAGCACACGAACTTAACCACTTGGACATGTGGCCGGCCCCCAATTTGACCTTTTTAGTGGTGTTTTTAATTTGTTTCTCATCAGTATTCCATGAACTTAAATAGCATTCATATAGACAAACTTTCAAAGGATATATAAAATTATGCTATATATGTATGTCTATAATTTACTTAATATAGTTCCAAATTATATATTTAGTTTTCAGTATTTCACCGTATTAGTAATACTATTATGAGGATTTTTGTATATTTTAATAACTTGTATTACTTCTGAAGAACAGTTTTCCAGGAGCAAGTATTCTGCCTGATGAAGATATGCATGTTCAACTGTTTTTGGACATAAGACAAGAGACTTTGATTAATTACGTTCCTCAGTTCATGATACATTGTCCTTATTAGGCCAGGGAAATCTCCTCTCTTTTCTAAACTTATTTTTTTATTGCAATTTATTATGGGCTGAATTGTGTCCCACGAAAATTCATGTGTTGAAGTTCTAAACCTCAGTATTTCAGAATGTGACTGTGCTTGGAGATAGAGCCTTTAAAGAGGTAATTAAGTTAAAATGAAGACATTAAAGTGGGTCCTAATCTAATATGCTTGATGTTCTTATAAGAAGAGAAGACTAGGGCACAGAGAGAGACACTATACGTGTACACAGACCCAGAAACGACCATGTGAAGACTAGCAAGAAGGTGGCCACCTGCAAGCCAAGGAGAGGCCTCAGAAGAAAGCAAACCTGCCAACGCCTTGGTCTTGGCCTACTAGGCTCCAGAACCGAGAAAACACATTTCTGTTGTTAAAGCCACCCAGTCTGGCGTATTTTGTTATGGCAGCACTGGCAAACTAATACATCCTTCATCTTTATTACTATATCCAATTCTCTCTAGCATCATCAGGTAACCCTCCTAATGTATTTAATGGGAATCTGTTTAGGTTCTTGTGTTCTTACAAAATATGCATTACTCCTACGTGCATGCATTTGTATTTTTCATAAATGACATTGTACCATACATCTCAACTTGAAGCCTTAAATTTAAGGCCTAAAGGGGAATGTCTTTCACAAAAAACAGGTTTTGCTGAAAAGAGGACGTAAGCCCCAAAGAATAGAATTGCCCCAGGGCAATTTCCTTTCTCCGTAATCCTGTTAGTCATGGGCTTGCTTTAGTAGCACATATAGTAAAATTTAAATGATACATAATTCTATTAGTACATGCATAAAATATCTAAATTATTCAGTGTTTAAAAAATTTATTTGTGTGACAGGAAATTTATAGATATGACACAGAGTTCCATTTTTAAATGTTGTGTTTGACTCTTCTCTACTATTTATCTTCTACTTTTTCTCATCTGAAATACAATCATAAGGTTAAGAGTAAAATAATAATTCTGTTACCTGAGGATTGTTTTTAGAGGACAAATTCTCCTTTTAACATCCACTTATCCCAATCTTTAAAACAATGACCCTCCTAATTGTCTTCTTTGAAGTAAATGTGGGGAACGAAAACAACAGACATAGTGGCGTAATGAAATTACCATCTAGAGATAGTTTATTCTAATTTCACAGCTAAACATTGATTTCTAGCTCTTCAATATTACGTTTTTCAATAATGAATCTATGAATGCAAATGAATTACTTTGGGAGGCACACTTTAATCACTGTGCTCCTTAGCTTTCACAGAGTTGAACTCACTTCGATAGTGTAGGCCCAAATTGTAATAAGGACTGATGGGGTGTCTGGTTGAACTTCTAGATAGTGACCTTGTTAAGGAACCAACCCCCGTGGCATCTTCCCCAGGAGTAAAAGGCAATTTGTGGATCCTGCAATCACTTGTGCTTCAGAGTTTGGGTCTCAAATGTTTATAGGTCCCCATCAACTCCCATTGCCACAGCAATGTAGAGATTCTCCCTAAGAACCTGAAGCAGATTCTCCATTACAGGTAGGTAGAAAATATTTATCTTTCTTTTTGTATAGTGGCCTTTGGAAAATCCAAAACTATACTTTAAAATAGCCCACTTCTTTTTCATTTGGAAGGTACTGGGTAGTATATATAACCAAATAATATAATGATGAAGGCTTGCTTCCAAGATTTATAACTGTTTTGGGGAACACAGGGTGTCAAATTTGATCCAAATTTTATATTTCCAAATTAGGACTGGAATTATGTATTATGTACTTAAGTTATATCACTAGTGAAATGATGGAATTTTGTTCACTGAGATTGTTCATATAATAGGTTTATTTCTGCAAGATTAGCTAAAATGAAAACACCATGTTTCATAGAATATCTCGTGAAGGAAAACTGGATACATAGCTACCTGAACTCCAAAAAGTGCTCCTTTTTGAGAACATAATTCTAGATCCCAAATTTTCTCAGGAAGACTTTCCATTAACTCTGAAAACAAACAGGCAAATGTATATATAGAAGAAGCATAAGTAATCAATGCAATAATGGAATATGTTTAGATAAACCATCTCTCTTATGATAAAATAACATGCCAACATTTTAGTTATTAGGACCTCCAACAAAAGGGCTTCTGTTTGAGGAAAGCCACTGCATAAGCAAGAGCAAGGCTTTAAAAAAGGCAGACTCGGAGCTGGCCTGGTGGAAGTTAAGTGGTTAACTTTACATGCTTTGCTTCAGTGGCCCAGAGTTTGCAGGTTTGGATCCCTGGTGTGGACCTAGCATCACTCATCAAGCCATGCTGTGGCAGCATCCCACATACAAAATAGAGGAAGATTGGTAATGGATTGGAGATTGGAGATCAAGGCCAATCTCCCTCATAAAAACAATAAAATTCAGACGGGTAGATTCCTGGTTCGATAGCACATAACTTCTATAACATTGTCTAGGAGGAAATAAAACCCAGAAGAAAATGTTCATTTCCTCGGTTGCTTTCAGTTCCACTGACCTAAAATAGGATGTTCAAAAATCAATTTATTTTCTTTATATTCTGCCTTATAATTTTACAATGGAAATTCTAAGAACATAGAATCTATTTCTATATACATTTTTAAAGCTATTATTATTACTCATTAGCCATGAAACATCTGTGCTGATTTAAAGACAACTCATCTATCTTCTTACCCTCTCTTTACTCATTAGCATTCATAAGAAGAATGTAAATGACTAGAGTATGAACAGGAATGACATTCCTAAATACTTCAAAATCAAGTTTGTTAGCTTCTTTTGACTATATTCTTTTCCTGTTTCTGACTGCAAGGGGCCACTGCTACGAATGGTAGGCAGGCTTGTTTTAGATAACATGCTACGTCTCACAAATAAGTGGAATAATCTCAGAGGAATTAATATGAATAAGGACATAGAAGGCCAGAGATGAAATTGTATGTTCAATATGACTGGAAAGGTGATATAGACCTGAATACGGAAAGCATTGAAAATGAGGCAAAAGCCTATTTCAATTATCCTAAAAAAATAGCTCTGATTACATGTCTTAATTACTCAAAAAGCTTTAATGGCTGTCATTAGCATACCACGAAATCTGAGAGAATCATGGCATAGACACCAAGAAGGATACAACAGGTAATGACAGTGTTACTGAAAGCTTGACCTGAGAAAATAGAAGAGGATGCTTAGGTAGGTCTGGAAAGTATTAATGGAAATTGGCAAACAATACCACATGGAACTTTGAAAGAGAAAATTAGAGAATGGATATGTTTGTGATTTAAAATGTTTGCTTTTAAAAATTTCTTATTGCAATTTAAAATAAAGTATATAACCAGCAGCACAGTAGATCTCAGTGCAAATAGAGGAGCTAATGCAATTTGGTAGAATTTTTTATGGCTGATAGTGGACATGTTGGAAAAGGGAGACAATGGAGAAACTGAAGGCTGAAGATAAAATTTTAAAAACTGTAAACACAGAGATGGCAAAATGAGAAAGAGGCATGAGAAGCAACACAGAGGCAATATCCTCTAGTGTAGTGTTGGGGATAAAAGGAAAACTATAGTCTTAAAACAGAGGTTGTCCCTCATTGGAAAAAATGCAAATTGATTGAGAAACATATTAGGAATTTGTGTTACGAATATTTAAAAAGATCTTGAAATAGAAGAAAATAAATATGGTATCATCATCTAGGTTGTGGTTTCTAAAGTTTGCAAGCCTAACCACACCAATGTCCTCCAGATGTAAATATTAGCCTAAATGACTGTTTAAATATTTCATAAGTACTGAAAGCTTAACATGTTCAAAATATCACTTTGAGCATTCCATTTTAAACCATGTCCTTTAATATGCCACAAATGTCATGATCATTGACCCGGTTGCAAAAAAATCACTAATGTCTTTCTGTATCTAGCACCATATGTCATTCCTTCATATGTCTCTCATATAATTAATAATATTAATTATGCTGAAGATGTTATCTTGTATCTGTTCCCAACAGTTCAATGTACCTTCTTCTATCTCCAGCATCTTCGCTTTGGCCCAACTCAACATTACCTTTCAGCAGGAATCGTATAACAACTAACTGACTCATTTTTAAAAAAATTTGACTCATGATTTATGCCTCTTTCCAATGCTATAATTCATTATTGTCATAAAAGCAAGAGTAAAACTTTTTAAAACTTGAAACTGATCATGTTTACCTGTCTTAAAACTTATCAACGTCTAACAATTTACTTTGAATAAAATCTAAATATTTATTGTGACCTACATTATCTGATTCTAGAAATTCTCCACTTCCCCATTATTATCCATTCATATTGATCTCCATTAAGTTCCTCCTCAAAAACAAACAAACAAAACCTCCATTATTTCCTACTCCAGAACAGCATTTTCAGGAAATACACTCCTGTCTGGAATCTTGGAATGTTCCTCCCATGATTTATTAAATAGTTGGCTCCATCCCATTTTTTGAGTTGTAGCACACATGTCACCCTCTCAGAAAGGCCTTCCTTAATGTGCCAGGTGAAATAATTTTCTCAGGTTACCCTGATGCATCTTTTTGTTAAAGTTCTTTATTACACTTACTACAATCTACAATTGACTTGTTTACATGTTTCATTACCGGCCTTTTGTTTCTTCCTTATCATTAACATAGAATGCCCATGAGGTGAGGGATGAGTAACTTATCTGAAGCATGAGTATTTCCTGGCACAAATAGGAAATCAGCAGATACTTGGTAAATGAATAAATAGGAGGATGATTCAAAGAAACTCAGGGAAAGAATGTTTGGTGTCAGAAACAAACTGATCTCAAATACTCAGCAGTGTTAGAAGTTATTTTGGTCTTATTTTTCTGATTCTGTTTACAGTTTCCTCCTTCTTTTTTCTCATTGCAGAATAGCTTTCTGTTTCTATTCTATCCTTCTGTAGACGAGATAATGTCGGTAACCCTGGGCTTTTACGATTCAGACACTCATGATACATACTTTAAAAAAAACACTTTATTGAGGTATGATTGACATATAAAAGCTATACATGTTTAATTTATACTACTTGATGAGTTTTTAGTTAACTATACATCCTTGAAACCAATACCCCAGTCTATGTCATAAGCACATCATTCATCTCTCTAAGTCTCTTCCTGTCCTCTTTCTTATTATTTTGTGTGTTTTTATACTTAAATTTTTGGTACATGGTAGATCTTATGTTAAATGATGATATATTATTGATTCTCTGGAACTGATTACAAATCTTCAGATAAAAGACTAGGACAGGACGTTTTTGGACCAGGTGCCCCCCAAAGGAACTATCAATTGTGATTAGAAAGAGTCTGTAATAGCCTTATATAAGAACAGAAGACCATTCTTCAAACAAAAATCTCTAGAAAAATATTCAATCGTATTATAATATCATACAAATTCTTTAGCAAATATATGCAATGTAATTATTGTAGAAGTCTTTAAAATAAGGATGTTTATTATCATTATAATAATGAAAAATATAAAAATGTGAAAAAAATATCAAGAAACTGTCAACTAAAACCTAAAGCCTGACTTTTTAAATTAATTTTAAAAATAATGCTATAAAACTATATAAATAAAAAATACTGGGTAATAATAAAACCACAGTAGAAATGATATGAGGAATTGCATTGACTTGTAGGGCAAGAAGGAAAAGTGATATAAGAGAGAAGAAAAAGGAAGTTGTATCCAATAAGGCAAGTGTGATGAAATTTCAAAAATAATAATATTTTCACAGATAGTGTTTTAAAGCTGAAAAGAGAATCAATAAACTCAAAAATAGATCTGAGAACATATCTCCATGTATTTTTGTCTGAGTTAATGAAATGGATAGTAAGAAAAAGCAGTTAACAGATGTGGATTGTAGAATTTGTTAGTTCAATATACATCAAACAGAATTTATAGAAAGATTGAAGAAAGAAAATGGATCAAGATTGTTGGTATATCATCTATTCTTGAGAAAAAGCAAGAAATCTCAGATTAAGAAATCACACAGCAACACAGAATTAGTTGGAACATACAATTTCTGAAACCGTTCTCATACTGCATGCACGAGACATAGGAATTGAATCATGGCTTCCATTGTTTGCAAGCTAATAAGATATTCATAATTTAACAAAATTGTGAGGAAGCAAATCCGTAAAATATGCATGATGCTGAATCATCTATTTAATTTACCTTACTTGCTTGTTCTCTTTACCAAATGATTGCACATTTTTTATTTGATCTAGAGCCCTGAGTTTAATAACTGAGTTAGATTAATACATGATTGCAGAAAATCTCACTCAAGTAATATTCCTTGCCATCTAAAAGCAGGCCTAGAAAAAATGCCTTAAAATTTGTAACCACTTCTTTTCTTCCACAAATAGATGAATTTATAAACTCTTACATGGCTCCTGGAAATTTCACCCAGGTCACGGAGTTTATTCTCACAGGTGTCTCAGACCGTCCAGACCTCCAGATTCCACTCTTCTTTGTTTTCCTGGTCATCTATGGACTGACTGTGGCAGGGAACCTGAGCATCATCACTCTCACCAGTATTGACTTTCAACTTCAGACCCCCATGTATTTCTTCCTCCGACATTTAGCTATCATAAATTTTGGTAATTCTACAGTCATTGCCCCTAAAATGCTAATCAATTTTTTAGTAAAGAAGAAAACCACATTCTACTATGAATGTGCCACCCAACTTGGGTTGTTCTTGGTTTTCATTGTAGCTGAGGTCTTCATGTTAGCTGTGATGGCCTATGACCGCTATGTGGCCATCTGCAATCCCCTGCTCTACATGGTGGTGGTATCTCGTCAGATCTGCCTTCTGCTGGTATCCCTCACGTACCTCTATAGCTTTTCCACAGCTGTTGTGACTTCATCTTCTGTATTCTCTGTGTCTTATTGCTCTTCCAATGTCATCAATCATTATTTCTGTGATACTGTCCCTCTGTTAGCATTGTCCTGCTCAGATACTTACTTTCCAGAAACAGTAGTGTTTATATCTGCAGCTACAAATTTGGTTTTTTCCATGACTGTAGTTCTCATATCCTATTCCAACATCGTCTTGTCCATTCTAAGGATACGTTCCTCAGAAGGAAGAAAAAAAGGCTTTTCCACATGTACTTCACATATGATGGCAGTCACAGTTTTCTATGGGACACTACTATTCATGTATGCGCAGCCTCAAACTAACCATTCAATGGATACTGATAAAATGGCTTCTGTGTTTTATACACTGGTGATCCCCATGCTGAATCCCATCATCTACAGCCTGTGGAATAAGGATGTGAAGGCTGCCTTAAAGAGATTTCTGACAAATCCATGTTCTTTTAAATAAATATGATTTTAGAACTCTATTGTTAAATGAAGAGAGCATTAAGAGAAGCTGCCATTATGTCAGAGAAAGCAAAGATTAGGTGGCTGACTTAGAGGTTTACAAGAATGTCATAATCTTGGGAATAAAAGGGGTGAAAATTTAGGAAGCAGTGATTTAAAAAATAAACTGAAGGCCTTGGTGTTATGAGGTTAATATAGAAAGAAAGTATTATTCACTAATTTCGCCAAGTAGTACACTGGTGGATAGATTGAAAATGATATTTCCAGGTATCTGGAGTGATATATGTCAAAAAACACATAAGATTTATAGGTGAAAGTATAAATCTTAGTGAATGAAAATGTTAAAATAAATCATTTAAGAGATCAGAGGACCCTAAAATCGAACACAGAAAGTGACAAAACTATCTACTGTATTAAAAATACATGAAACAATTTCCATGAAGGGGTGGGACAAAAGGTGCTGACCTAGTAATAATGGAAATGAATGGAGTATGTAAAACTAAAGGCAAAGTAACTACATGTGGTACTATACTCTAGTTATAAAGTTAGTTCCCATGTGGACATGATTTAACAATTCTGGAACATGTATATTGGAATTAAGCAACTAAGTAAATGGGTTAAAAATAGTGGGGGCAGGTTTCTCATTGTTGGGGTAGGAGGTTACAAAAGACAAAGAAAAGAAACCAGGATGATCCATATGATAATGGATAAGTGTCACATACAGAAGCATGAACTCATGCTCAGCATACTATAGATACTGTGGATTGTAAACAAAAATAGTTATAGATATGTATAGCCACAGAAGTTAAGATAGGCAGTGTATTTCATTTCTCTGTAAGCTGAGAAGGTCTAGAATCTTGTGAGCATTTCGCTAGTAACAAGCACATGTGCTGCCCAGATATTAGAATCCTATAACATTTTTCAATATAAGGAACCAGGGCTCCTGTGAAATTTGACTGATACTAGGACTGTGTGAGAAATTTATATGATGAGAAAAGAGCATATTACAGCGTCTGAAATTAAGAAAGTACTTAGAAAGAAAGAGAGGAAGAAAGGAAAAGAAGAGGAAGGAAGGAAGGACAAAAGAGAGAGAAAGAAAGAAAGGAAGGAAAGAAGCAAGGAAGCAAAGAAAGAAGGAATAAAAAGAAAGAAAGAGAAACAGTGATAGTGTATGTCAAAATAACACATGAGCCGAATGAACATGTTTCCAATGGCCTAAGCCAGACAATTTGAGTAACAAAGTAGAATTTTATAAGTGAATTATTATCCATGGTTTTCCTCCCCAACCCTCAATACCCCAGTCTAATCATGAGAAAAACATCAGAAAAAGCCCAATTGAGGGATATTTTAGAAAACACTTGATCAGTACTCCTGAAAAATGTCAGCGTCATTAAAAAGCAAGAAAAATCTGAGAAACTGTGACAGCCAAGAGGAGACTAAGGAAACATGAGGACCAAATGTCATGTTCTCTCCTGGATGTGGTCCTGGGTTAGAAAAAGGTCATTGGGTAAAAAATAAGAAAGTCTGAACAAAGGAGGTAATTTAGTTTATTAAAAACAACAAGAAAATAAATCTGATATTCATCAAATCATTCTGGTGTCTGAGTCTTACTATGGCATGCCCAACTTTTCTTCATTATCACTAAATGGACTTTTAATTCAAAACTAAACATCTGAAAAGTGCACCAATATATATAGCCTATTCTAGTATTTTATTTAGTGCAAACACCTGAGTCTCTTTATTTGGGAGAAGAATGACAAATGAACAGATTCAGCCATCAGGAAGCATGAATTTGACCCCTGATAGAACCACATGACATGAATGACATTTTGGAAATTTATTATTTTTTCTCTCTAGGCTTGCATCTTCTCATGGATATAATTATGATATTGTGGTGGAAATATGGTTTTTTAAAATTATTTTTATATATATGTGTTTGTATATATATATATACAAACACACACACACACACATATATATATATATATATATATATATTTACCTTTCACAGAGTTTTTTTGTTCTCAAATTAATCATAAATGTAATCCTAATCAGCATACTCCTCTGGTTGACTGACGTGGCAGGCATTGCTGAATTGTCTGTCTTACACATTTTTCCTGATATCTTTCTCTCAGGACACTCTGCAATGCTCCCTGAGTCTCTCCCATAGAATCACATTCCTGCTCAAAACACTGCCAGGCATTAAGAAATCCTAAAATAAAAAAGAGAATTCTGACTGCTGGGAAACTTTGAAAGCTCATGATTTGCACTGCTTGGAGAAAAGGTTGTTCTCTTTCAAATTTCTAGGTTTACTTTATCTTCAGTAATACTTCTATTGGAAAATTGGATTCAGAAAGTTACTTGTTTCTGATCTAAAATTTGATTTCATATATATTGAAGTAGATTTCACTGACAGATTTGGGATACCAAGGATTTCATTTTTCTATTGTTACCATAATCAGTTAAGTATGAAAAAAATCTCTAAATACTATAATGCACTTACTTTATTCTCACAAATTAATTCAACGTGATAACTCGGTAGGGATTTTAAGATAAATTGCAATGCCCCGATGGCAATCTTTCAGCATAAATGATGAGAAATGTGTAACTGACTTAAAGATCTTCTGGGAGGTCTTCTGTTTATTCATGATGCTGTGCACTACTAATCTTGTTTCTTACAAGGGAGCAAAGTGGTGTAGAATTGTCACACAAACTGTGAGTTGCATATGGACACATGGTTTATGTAACTTTTTACATTAATGTTATATTTTAGGCCATAAACTATTAAGCAATCACATTTAATTTTTGGAAAAAAATATATATACTACTTAATTATAGAGATGAATGTCTTTGTCTAGGAACACTAATCATGCTCCTGTGTTAAGCACCACAGTTATTAATTCACCATCTAATATCAGACCATAAGTCATGGCATTTTATAATAAGACACAAGCAGAAATGGGACATTTCATGATTTGTGGTAGATTTGTTTGTAAATTTAATTAAGGAAAGAAAAAAGGCATTGTAAATCATAGAATAATTATTGAATATCTAAAAACATAGGGGCCAGCCAAGTGGCACAACGGTTAAGGTCACGTGCTACACTTTGGTGGCCCGGGTTTCAGTGGTTCAGATCCACAGGTGCGAACATGTGCACCACTTATCAAGCCAGGCTGTGGCAGGCGTCCCACATATAAAATATAGGAAGATGGGCACAGATGTTAGCTCAGGGCCAACCTTCCTCGTTGAAAGGAGGAAGATTGGTGGCAGATGTTAGCTTGGGGCTAGTATCCTCAAAATAAATAAATAAGTAAATAGCTATAAAAATGTAATTGCTGCCTATATAATTTCTATCTTAATCATAACTCATAGAATGCTATCAGGCTGTCATTTTTATGTATTTGGCGCATTGTATGCCCAGTGAAATTTTAGTGTCTATGCATTATGTAAAATGAAATGCAATATTCTGACCTTCTCCCCACTATGTTGAAGCCCAGTGTTATAATAGTTGGAAGTTTCTGTAATAGATAACCATGTGGTAGATTTACCCAGTAGATATGTTCCTTGTGGATATACATGAATTTAACAAATTTCTAAGAGAAATTTTCTTATCTAGCTATTGTATGGAGAAGGGGGATAAAGAG
The DNA here is from genome assembly GCF_021613505.1 of Equus quagga. Lineage (NCBI taxonomy): Eukaryota > Metazoa > Chordata > Mammalia > Perissodactyla > Equidae > Equus > Equus quagga. Next base: position 180,916 of record NW_025800286.1, on the reverse strand, counting down.
AAATTCATGTTTTCTCTTAACAGTAATATAGAATAAAATGATTTGGTACTGATCCTAAGGGTATGGAGATTACTACATTTTATGTCAGAAAAATCAGTAAAGGAAATGACTTGGAGGGTGGGAGAATTTTCTATGAGATGGCTACAGGAAAGATATTTATGTGTGCATTTATGAAGAGGACAGAAGTCTAGAGAGGTGTTTCTAAAAATGTGCTTATGCACTGTTAGCATATTTCACGATTTAGTGAATCTTGGCCAGGGTTCCCTTGATTAAATAGCCTAGAACAGAGTAATGCAGAACACAAAATAGAAAAACGAAAAAAAAAAGGGGAATCCTATGTAGTGAGAGGACCTAAGGTATGAGCACAAACCTTGAGACTAGAAAATCATTTCCATGTTTTAAAAACTTCTAGAATGCCATAGTGGCTAGAGTAAAGTGATCCAGAGATGTGAAGATGAGTCTGCATTGGAAAACGGGGCCCTTTGAAATGACAGAACCATCATTCTAGAGTCTTGTTCCATTACAACCAAATGAGTGAGTTTAGGCAAGTCATCAAAACTCTTTGTCAGTTCCCTATGGCCACTGAGTGTCATCTTTCTGTTGAAAGAATTGTACTGCACACCAAGACACTAGTCAGTAATGTTGAATCCTCTGCCATGGAAGAGGAGCACAAAATCAATAAAACCTCTTTCTTTCACTGGAATGTATTCACTCATGTCTATCTATCAGTGAGTACAGACACACTAGTAAAAGACACTTTTGTCTAATACACTGTTCCTTACTAGTTAAATTATCTAAAGGATTTTCTACTGAACTCCGCGGAACTTATGGCGAAGAAATGTGAGGCATTCCAGAGAAAAGTTTTGTTTTATCAGTTGCACTAACACTGTGACAAAGCATTTGGTTGATACTTTGCATGGTCTCTTCTTTCTTTTATTTTATTACAAAGTTATTGATGAATACCCCTAGTTTAAGAATGGACAGTTAGAGCAGAGGCTCTGGTAAACACGGGAACCTCATAGTGCTTTGGAATCTTATTTCCTGAAAGCACATATAGGAACTCATAAATCCACTAAAAACAGGAACAATGAAATTGTGCAGTCTTTTAGTATACATCCACTTGTTAATTAATGTTAAAACACTGATAGCTTTATTCATAATAGTACAAAATGGAAATATTTCAACCTTTTATCAACAGATAAAAAGGGGAATTATAGTATATAAATAAAATGAAATACTACAAACAGTAAAATGGAATGAACTACCCATACATGCAACAGCACAGATGAATTTCAATAGTATTAAATAGAAAAAAATAAACCAGACATAAATATACTTTATCATTCATTTATATGAAGTTCTGAAACAGGTAAAATGAATCTATGATGATAGAAATCATAGTAATTGTGGCTTGCTATACAGTGTGGGGCAATTTACTGCAAAGAGATGTTGAGGAACATGTTTCAGACAAATTTATGCTATTCCTTTAAATCAATGTGATTTTAGAATTCTATAGTAAATAAAGAGAAGGTTAAGATAGGTTGCCATTAGGTCAGAGAAAGCAAAGGGTGGGTGGCTGACCTATAGGTGTACAGGTATGTGAACCTGCTTATTAAAAGTGGCTAGGATTTGGGAAGCAGTGAATTATAAAATAAACTGAAGGTCTTGGAATTATGATCTTAATACAGAAACAAAGTATTATTCACTAACTTTGCAAAAGGATATGCAGTTGTCTTGTTTGAAGGAAGTATTTCCAGGAGTCAAGAGAGATGTAAGCTAGAAAATTTTAATAAGTTTGAACACAGCCAAAAAATATAGAGGAGAGAAGTAAGTTGATCTTTCTTATTCTTTAGCTTACTTTTTTCTTTCTTCCTGGGTATGTTTGGGTGTAGCAGATCACTGCATCTTGAACTGTAATTACAGATGCCTGAAATCTTTTTTATAGCTAAGCTAGTAAAATTAAACTAAGTATATTTAAAATAGAACTTCCTAACTCTTTCTTAATATATTTAATTGAAAAACTATATAGTACTCATGAATTTGTATTCTGAATCATAACCAAATATGATTGAAATTATTTTTATTCCAATTAATATAATTTATATAACTTTTAATAAAAGACTCAGAATATCAGCATAGAATATGCTTTCATTTTGGTTCATATACATAGTGGATTATCTAATGATTTTTATATCATCCTACTCTAGTATGTCTTCTTTATTGTATGTAATGTATTGTGACATTATTAGACATTCAATAGACCATGCTTACATAGTTCATTATATTATTAAAGAAAACATTTAATTGTTTTCATAAAGACTATCATTCTGTTTTCTGATAGTTTTTGGTCATTGAGCATACTCCAAAATCTATTGTACATTTTTTAACAGATAGAGGTAACTAGACTATATCTCAGACTTATCAAATCAGAATCACTAGATACAGGACAATAAATCCATATTTTAACAAACTCCATGAGTGCTTCTGACATTTAGCCTTAGGAATGAGTCTTGACAAATAATCAAAGAACTCAATTAGAAGAGATATATGAAAAAACATATTAATATTCTATGGCTGTGTTCACTTTATTTATTAATGTATTCCAGCATTGAAGAACTTCTTCAAGTAGAGGGACTAAATCTTATTCATAGTAATTATGATATTAGAGAAGAAATGAAACCTACAAGGCAAAACTACAAGATAAAATTAGACTCATAAACATGGAAAAATTATAATTAAGTTATCCTCAGATTAACCAAAAAAAGTTTCAAACTGTTTCCTACTAATTCTCTTACTAATTAATTTATCCAAAAGGTTTTCTTCTAAATTGTGAAGAAAGAATACGAGGCATCTCAGAGAATGTTCTTTTTTTTAAATCAGTTACGCTAACATTGTGATAAAGCCTTTAGTTGATATTTTCCATTGTCTGTAGGTTCCTCTATTACGGAATTATTGATGAAAGGCCCTAGTTTTAGAATGGACAGCTAAAGCAGATGCTTCAATAAGAAGGAAGCAACCATAGCCCTTTGGAATATTCTTATTTCCCTGAAATTAGCTATGGGAACTCATGTATCCACTAAGAAATAGGACAGAATGAAATTATGCAGCATTTTTTAGTATACAGGCTTTTGTTAACTGATGTTAAATCATTGATTTTTTTTATTGTAGTCTAATGTTACAAGAGGGAAATCCCTGGGCCAGCCCAGTGGCATGGTGGTGAATTGCGCACATTCCACTTTGGCGGCCCCAGATTTGCTAGCTAGTTTGTATCCTGGGTGCCAACATAGCACTGCTTGGCACACCAAAGCAAATGATATAGCTTAAGAATAAGGGGAAGCAATATTCAAATAACATTATTATGATATTAATCTTAAATTAACTAATCCAAAATTAATGTTTAATTCCCCATTACCAAACATTTATAAGAAATTACTTCAGAATGGCTTTCAACCATAAAAAGCCTAATGTCTACCAGAGAAAGGGGTATGGGAGCAGATGGTTGTCATAAATGTGAGAAGAAATATAAGTGAAGTATTCTAAAGTGATTCTAGAATTCAAATATGAAATATAGTAACTCAACATGGGAAGTAGCTCTTCACAGGAGAGGAAATATTTCAATAGACCTTAAAGGATAAAGTTTCCCCTTCAACTTTCCATTTTTTCTTGTAGAGAAGGTTACTAAGAATGGCAAAGCCAAAAGTATAAGTGCAAAGAAGGGCATCTTGTTATTGACAAACCTGGACTAATTGTAGTAATTGGACCCGTGGATGTCCACTGATGGTGGGGAAGGTTTAATGGAATTGGGATTAGAAAAATATTCATGGATGAGATTGTGAAAAGTTACATATGCTTTCAAATAAAATTCACACTATTTTTAATAAAAGTTAAAATGGTTTGTATGCACAAATATCAGAGTTTTGTGTTTTGGAAAGGATGGATAACTAGGTCTTATTTATCTTAACGTCCATGTTGCTGTAATTAGACATTAAAACTCCATCTGTATTAGAATTTCAAAAAGGAATATATAATTTATTTAGAATAAAATTAAAGTGAATAAGTATTCCTTGAAAGTTATTACTTACCACATAGTGTTTCTCAATAAACATACTGATTGAAACAAACGGAAAATAACTAAATGTGTTTTTGATAAATTAAACAATAGTCATAAGTGCAAAAGAGCCACTAGTAAGTTCTGAAGAAAATTTGAATAAAAGCAGATTCTTATTTTATTTGTATTTTATTCTCAGTGTAATTTCCAGACTGTATACAGCAATTTGTATAAGTTTTCCGAGAAAATTTTTTCATTGTTCAAGTATAAAGATGTGTGTGAGAGAGAGAGAAAGAAAGAGAGAAAAAAGGAACAGGAGTAGACAAAAAATATGACATTTGACATTAATAGTAATAACACAGTTCCATAATTTTTACACTTTCCTAAAATAAATATAATTTAAATATTCAATAATTCAATTATGAAGAGCTATGAAAATGAATACAAAAAATAATTAGAAACATATCCAAATTAAACTAAAGTAGGAATACAAAAATTAATACATAAAATCTAATTCAAATCTATGTTTCTTTAATAAAAGGTAAAAAATGTTGAAAGAGACATAAATTGTCTTTTAATGAGACAAATTTCCAAATCTTTTGGAAAGAAAATGTCAGTTTTATTATAAATGACAACATATTGTAAAATTATATGGCGATTCATTCTCTTTGATCGTGTAAGTTCATATTTTAGAGATAAACATGTGCAACATTACAGCCAGCAAAATCTGGAAATAATTTGTTTCTAACAACAGAATAAATAAGATATGCTATATTGAGAGCATAAGGATGAGGTGTGGACTCCTGAGTCAGAAACATGGATCTGAAACTCGACTCACTCTACTCAAACCACTCATTTGATTTTGTTTTGGATGTTCCTTTTTTAGTGTCTTATTCTTCACCTGTAAAGTAGGCAAATAATATATTTTTTTACATAAAGGTTTAGTGAGATTAAACGAGGTAAATAAACATATTGTTATACCTTCCTTACTTACCTATTTTCAGTTTTTGCATTATGAACATAACTATGAAGATTATTTTGCAACCTATAGTGACCATTAAGTGAGAAATTATTAAAGTAAAATAGAAAATACAAAACTATATTTCTGCCACCATTAGGACAATGTGGGGCTGTGTCTGCACAGGTCCAACGACAAATCTGTCAAAGTGATGCCATTGCAGAAGATCTATTTTCTTTTGTTATTAATGTTAATGTCTTTTCAATAAAAACAATAGCTTAAACACTTTAACTTGTCAGGTTATAGTTTTAAGTAGCTTATTGCACACGGCCTTTGTACAGACACCAAGGCAATGTGGAGTGTTCCATAGCTCCCATCTTTGTGTGTTCAATGGGTTTGAGAGTAGAGAAATATGCCTTTCCCACATATACCTCTTTCTGCTCTACCTCTTATTACTAGAATTACGCTAATTATCTCTATATTAGGAATAAAACCTCTTTACAAGATATGAAAGTATAAAAACACTACTTATAGGAATAGAAACTTAAACTTAACACTTTTCTCTTCTTCCTCATGCAGATGCCTTGAAGAGACATGGTCAGGTAAATTGCACCCCCATAATATATTCTTGTTAACCTCACAGATAAAAAGGAATTGAAGATACCTCTCTTTGTGATAGTCTTATTCATCTACATCTTCATAATAGTAGGCAGTCTAGGTTTGATCCTAGTCGTTAGAACAGATGAACGACTCAACACACCAACGTACTTCTTTCTAAGCAACTTGGCTTTTGTCAATTTGTTACTCATCTGTCATTACACCCAAAATGCTTGGGAATTTCTGCTACAAACAAAATGAAATCTTTAATGCATGTGCTGCTCAATTGGGCTGTCTCCTGGCCTTCTTGATGGCAAAGTGCTTGCTCCTGGCTTCCGTGGCCTATGACTGATATGTGGCCATCTGCAGCCTTCTGCTCTATGTAATTGTAATGTCCCCAGGAATCTGCTTCATCTTGTGGCTGTTCCCTACAGCTATAGCTTCCTGGTTACACTATTTCATGCCATCCCCACCTTTCACCTCTCTTATTGTCACTCCAATATCATTAATCATTTCTATTGTGATGACATGCCTCTTTTGAGGCTAACTTGCTCAGACACTTGATGCAAACAGTTGTGCATCTTTGCTTGTGATGATATAATGTTCATTTCTTCCCTTCTGGTTGTCTTTGTCTTCTACGTGTACATTATTTCTGCCATCCTGAAGAGGCACTCAGCTGAAGGCGGGTGCAAGGCTTTCTCCATGTGTGTCTCCCACATGCTAGCAGTCACCATATTCTATAGGACCCTGATCTTTATGTATTTACAGCCAAGCTCTTACCATTCCATTGACACAGACAAAACAGCCTCAGTATTCTACACGGTGATCATTCCCGTGTTGAACCTCTCAATCTACAGCCTGAGGAACAAGGAGGTGAAAGAGGCCCTGAAAAAAGTCTTCTATAGAAACCAGGCTGTTGTGTTCATGAAATTAAGTAAGTGACTTGAATAAATGAAAACGGAATTTTCTCCATGGTCGGACTTTCTTTCCTCAAAAAACTATCAGAATTCTTAATATGTGATTTCTATATATCTGTTCACTGTATAATGAAATTTTCTACTGATTTTCAGTTAGAATGAGATTTCAGGTGTAAAAGTAACTGTAAAAATTTATATCCATTCTTTCATTTTTCAAATGGAAATGTATTAAAAATAATTAATTCTCCGGTCCCTAAGAATTTATATCAATTTTTCCATTTCTCAAATGGAGAATTGAATCAAAAGCCAGTATCTCGATTTATAACTAGTTACAAGGAGAAAATGGACAAAAGTTCAGACTCTCCACTCCTCCAAAATCCCCAGTTCTAGATTCTCTGGCATCATTAACAATATCTCATGTGAAAAATAAAGATGCATAGTTTAAATACTTGCTTCTGGATTTGTTAATTTCTTGAAAAAAATCATTACAGTATAAAACTGTTCCGTATTCACATTTAACAAATTGTCTTTATTTATGAGAATTGTACTACATCTCCACTTTACCTACGTCATGGATTTAACCTGGCCTTCTAGTGGCCTGGATGTCTGGTTTGCTCTGGAAAGACTAACTCTTTAAGTTAACTGCTTTTCTTTATGCCTATGAGACCTCATTATATTTTTTCAGGTTATCTAATTAAAATTAATTCAGAGATCGAATCCCATGGGACTTCATACAATGGAAACAAATGTACTCAAAATAATTCAACCATGAAAGATCTTTTTGCCAGTAACAAGGATTATATGCAGTTACACTAGGCAAACCTTGGGTAAGTTGGTCATTATTGATTAAGGCACAGCTTAAGACATAGTGAACTTAGCAGGCAATGTGGCCTAGTGAAAAGAACATATGCCTTTTAGTCAAAAAATGTGCTCAGTTCCTAAATATGGCATTGAACTATGCGTGAGCTCTCATCAGTTTATCAGTTAAATGAGGACAATGTTACTCAATTTGGGATGTTTTTTAGGATTAAACAACATGTAAAAGGATAACAGACAGTGGTAGGTATTTGCATATCCTCTCCCTTTCTTTTGTAAGCCTAAAGACCTCAGTTTTATTCTCAACTCTATGATGAACTTGAGAGCACAATTTATAAATGACAATTACTATACACAGCTGATAACTTTGATAAAGGTATAGATATGTATGTATGTGTTTCAAATAAATGGAATAATTTTACAATTTTCAACTACACAGAGAATGGTTTGAGGATTAATTCAGCTGAAAGCAGACAAAAGGCATTTTCTACTTGTGCTTCCTATGTGACTTCCATTACTATATTTTATGGTACAATCATTTTCATGTATATGCACTCCAAAACAAGGTATTCTCTGGATACTGAAAAAATTGCTTCTGTTTTCTATATTGTGGTAATTCTCATGCTAAATCCTTTAATATACAGCCTGAGGAATGAGTAAGTCAAAAATGCTTTGAAGAGAATTATGGAAAAGGTGTATTCTACTACAAAACAAGTGACCTGTGGTCTAACTGGAAGCCCTCACAGTTGGGATGCAAAAAAAAAGAAAAAAGGGAAGAAACAACACTAAAAAACAGGATTTAAATTTTCTTCATTAAGATTCCATTAGTAACATGCTTTCTAATGTTATAACATTAAAATGTTAATATTGATGCAGAGAACACATTAATTTTCTAATTTTATTTTCTATTATTAAAACTATAACTCCCACTAATATTGAAAGTCTTGAGAATGAAGTAAATTCAATCACAAATAGTAGGTTAAATTTTTTTTTCATAGATCATTTAAAATCAATCCTTTTTTTCATAGAGCTTTAACTCGAATGTTCCAATTAATGAACCTTTACTGGTAACAACCATATCTATTTTAGATCTATAAAGCAGCTTCAAGTAACTAACATTGTCTATAAAATACACACATACACACACACACACACACACACACATACACACACTACCACTAAGATGAATCTGAAAAGAATTATTGGTTCTGATGACATGACAGCGACATTGGCATCAACACTGGTGGAAAACACCACTTAAAAAAACTAAAAGACGGGCCGGCTCCGTGGCCGAGTGGTTAAGTTCGAGCGGTCCGCTGCAACGGCCCAGGGTTCGGATCCTGGGTGCGGATATGGCACCACACGTCAGGCCACGTTGAGGCGGCGTCCCACATCCCACAACTAGAGGGACATGCAACTAAGATATACAACTGTGTACAGGGGAGGTTGGGGGAGATAAAGCAGAAAAAAAAAAGATTGGCAACAGTTGTTAGCCCAGGTGCCAATCTTTGAAAAAAAAAAAAGACTAAAAGAGCAACTCAAATTTTAACAAGTGAGACACAACCTTCAGAGCAGAATAAGGTCTGTAGATTAGATAATAATGCAATATCACTGTTATTTTACTGATCTTTATAACAGCGCCATGGTCATTTAAGAGAATGTCATTACTTTTAGTAAATATACTCATAAGTCTATACAAGTAAAGTGGCATCATCTCTTCAACTGATTATCAAATGCTTCAAGAAAAAATGTGGTAGAATCTTAACATTTGGGAAATCAAGGTGAGGGACGTACAGAAATTCTTTGTAAAGTGTAAGCATTTTTTCTGTAATCCTGAAATAATATCAAAATAAAAAGTTAAAATAGGGACTGGCCAGGAGGTATAGTTTTGAAGTTTGCTCGCTCCACTTTGTCTGTCTGGGGTTCACAGGTTTGGATCCTGTGTGTGGACCTACATATGGCTCATTGAGCCATGCTGTGGCAGCATCCCATTTACAAAATAGAGGAAGATTGGCAACAGATGTTAGCTCAGGAACAAACCAAAAAAAAAAAAAAAAAGTTAAAAATAAGCCCTTTAGCATTTTTTGTTTAATTTTAATTTAATATTTGTTTCAACAGTATCTTTTAACACAATTCTTGTTTCGTTGTTGAAGTTCTAAATTTTTTGTAACTTTAAAAAGCTATAACTTCTCACAAATACTTATAAGCAACATATCTTTCTTTAAGAAAATAAATAAAACCATACATCCATCTTGAATAAAGCTTGTTTTAACGAAATTGGCCTTTGCTTGATAAAGGACTTATTACTAAGATTATATTTTTCACCTGTTAAAAACTAAAATAATATATCATACCTTTTTAGGAAACTTTAAATCTCAATTTTATATAATCATTCTTAAAATGATGGCATCTTTGTGAATAACTTTATGATCGGCCACAATATTACAGCCAAGGTATCGAAACGTATCAAAGTCTCTTCTTAAGGATTTAATACTACTGAGAGAGGAGAATGAACCTGGCTCTTACAGGTTCAATTTAATTGTTTCCCATTTGGAATTAGATACATACTCCTAGAACAGATTTTCTGAAATGTATTCCACGGTATTATAAGCCCATGGTGATAATCTACAAAAAGATTCAATGCCAAAATAAATTTCCAAAATGTTTTACAGTATAGCCTTTGCTTGAAGACATAATTCCAATTAGTGTAAAATATAAACTGACAAAACCTCCTTTAATTTGTTTAATTCTTATTTTGCAAACATTTTGATAGCATAAAATTATTTTCAGAAGTTCTGTGGAATGGTGAAAACATTCAGAATATCCATTTTGGACCTCAAGTCCTGCTTATGTGATCTAAATTCTCTGGGCCTCTTTAGAAAGTCAGTTTTCTTATTTCTAAATGAGAGTTTTCCAATGTTTTCCATGAGCCTTCACCTTATTGATGGTTTGATTCAACCCAAAATTGTTAAAATCATCATTCTACCAAAAATTGGTAATCATTTTATTGTAGAGGTTTAGATGTAAAAACTGTCAAATTTGAAAAGTAATCAAATTTTTATGTAAATGGAGAGTCAGAATACCAGCTAGCTGAGTCTTTTTCAATTTAAACTCATGAGAAATACCTTTTATCACTTATGAAGATTTCAAAATGCTAAAATTTGACTAAGTGAAGAGAAATAGGGACTATAATATAATATTGATGGTCATGAAATGTTATAGAACTTCTATGGAGAGATATTTGTCAATATCTAGCAAAACTGCAGCAACTAGTAATCCCACTTCTAAGAAAGTGTCCCAAATATATATTGACACAAATACCAAATACATGTGCAAGTTTATTCATTGGAATATTATGTAGATTAGACACAGATTGGCGCCAAATATTTGTAATAGTGACAGTTGTTCTAGAAATGAGGAAGATTTCTATGCTATACAGAGATCATCATAATATGATATTAAAAAGAAAAAATCAACATAAAATTGAAAAGATAAATGCATGCTTTACATAGGGAAAGAAAATGAAACAATTATAGATATATATGTGTATCTTGTTATATTTGATTAAAAAATTGAAAAAAAAGTCAAAATGAATAAAAAGGGTTACCTATAGGAAAGCAAGAAAATGAAGTGGGTGCTGATAGGTACAGAAGTCAATCATTTTTTGAATATACTTTGCGGTGCAGTTTTGATTTCAGAAGGGTACTAAAATCTTAAAAATTAAAACAAGACAATTGAATCAAAAGTGGAGAAAAATGAACTTTTATTCTAGAAACCTTCTAGTGCATGCCATTTTATTCAAAGTAAAAGCCCAAGAGCTTAACAATGATCCACTAAGCTCTGAATGATGTGGCTGAGGTTAACTCTAGGACTTCATGGCCCACTCCTCTACCCCTTTCTCAGCTCCAGCCTCCATGGTGCTCAAAACAGCAGCCATGTTCCCTCCATAGAGTCTTTCTTTGCAGCTGTTATTCCTTGCCCTGCCACCCTCTTCTCTTGAAGCAATCCACTGACACTATTTTTTTCTTGGGCAACATATTTCAAAAATGTTTTCTACCATGTCGGTGCTCATAAGTAACATTTCCCAAATAATATGCATTATTCGGGAAAATATGGTACAGGTGGAAACACTTAAAGCCTTTTATCAAAAAAAATATTGTTCCTAGGTTTTTTCCCTCTTCTCTAGATATCTGCATTCTGTTTTACCCTCATGTTAATCTGGGTTCTTTCAAGAACAAAGGTTTTATCTGCAAAGGAGGACTGATTCCTATAGGGGAAACAATAATGTTTTCATTTGATTTATGTATGTCAACAGTGTCCCACAAATGCTGTCTTGAAAGTCAGAGGATCTTCTTGAGTTTTACTTCCATTCTGAAATATTTTCTCACAAAGGCATTTTAAAATTTCAGCTAGAAAATCTAAGACTTTCGGTGGCTTTTGATTTCAACAATTGTAATGGATAATTAAGAGTGTCCTTGAGTTTTATATGGTCCTTCAAATATGTGGCCATATCCATGTTGTCTCAACAAGTTGATTCAGTGCTTTAACCATCAGAAACTGCAGCAGAGACAGATGAAATAGACAAATAGGAATGCACGAAGACAAATGCTCTTTAATTTTAGTGTGATTAATATGCAGTCATTATAGACCTTAGTATCCATAACATTTATGCACTTTCTTAAAAGTTATTATATATATATGTGTGTGTGTGTTTGTGTAAATATATAAGCCACATGCCATACTCTGATTTTATTGTGTTACCAACCTCTAATAGGCATACAAAAATGTTCTTTGGTGTTTTTAATTTTTTATTTATTTGTTTGTTTTCCCATTTTGTGTCCTAGACTCTATGCAGTGCTTTGGATGATGGATAGAAAACTCTGTCCTTAGAAAAGAATACTCTAAACTTCATATTGGAGGCAGTGAGTTAACAAACCTGGTGATATTAAAACAATGCTTAAAGGAGATTGTTGTATGTGAAATACAAAACAAGATGTTTAATCAGAGCTGAAAAGGGGAAAGAAGGGAAGGAAATTTTCCTGGAAGGTTGTTGAAGCAGTAGATTGTTGATAATTACAGCACAATGATGTACTTTACCTAGGCCCATTCATGGCTCTTTGTAACCAAACCAATTGGAATTATTTTCCTCTTCTTTATTCCTAGCTTTATTGAGATAAAATTGACAAATAACATCGGGTATGTTTAAGGTGTACAAACGGTGTTTCAATATACGTATAACTTATGAAGTGATTACCACTATAGATTAATAAAGAAATCTATTACTTCACATATTTACCAGTTTTCTGTTGTGTTGAGAACATTTAAGACCTACCCTCTTAGCAAATTTCAGCTATACAATAATTATTTTTAACTATAGTTGCCAATCTGTACATTAGATCCCTAGAACGTATTCATTTTATAACAAAATTAGTACCATGTGAACAATATCTCCCCATTTCCCCCAAACTCCAGCCCCTGTCAACGACGAATCTACTTTCTGTTTCTATGAATTCAACTTTTTTATATTCCTCATATAAATGAGATCATGAATCTTTGTCTTCTTTGTCTGACTTGTTTAACTTAGCATTATGCCTTCAAGATTCATCCATGTTATAGCAATCGTGACTTCTTTACATCTAAAGAGTCATGGACTCATTTACATTGAGGCCTAATTGTCAGATCCCCTGCTACTGTCTTTTCCTCTCACAACTTGTATCTTTTTAGATCTGAGACTCAATATCTCCATACAACAAAGCCTTTTTTTAATTAGGTTTAGACATTTTTCTTGGGATATAAAGCCCCCAGTTTTTAATCCATATTATTTGAAGGCTTATTATGAATTATTTGAGTGCTTATCAATTAATGTCAATTGTTTCCACTTGATTATAGGATTCATTGGTATAGAAACTATATGATTTACCGCAGAATACAAAGCACATAAAAATTAAAAGTTCACTTAGTAAATAAACAATTAATTTTAGTGTAATAAAATTAATGTTTGAACAATAAAGGAAATAAATAATTATTTGGCAAAATTAGAAGTCAGGGAAAATTTTGAAAAGGAGGAAGCACCACACATAAATTCTAGACATATCACAAAATATGACACATTTGGGAAACTGGATATTATTATGTTTGAGCTTTAACAGAAATACTCATTTTGTTAAACCAAAATATTCGAGACAACTTTGTTTCCCTTGTATCATGCCATATAATTTTATAAAAACAACAACCACAATATATGTTTATGTCTGTGTGTAATATAAATATTTAAAACTATCTTTTAGTTTCCAGTCTTTGCAAGGCCTTTTTCAAGTCTTTGTTCTGTAGGCTATAAATCAGAGGATTTAACATAGGAATCACAAGGGTGTAAAACAATGATGACATTTTGTCTTCATCTAGGGAGTAGGAAGAGCTCAGCCTGAAATACATGAAGAGCATAGTTCCCTGGAAAATTGCCACAGCAGTTATGTGGGAGATGCAGGTGGAGAAAGCTTTGAACCTACCCTCAGCAAAGCAGATCTTTAAGACCGACAGGATAATATGGCAATAAGAGATAAGAACTCCTGAAATGGTACTCAGTTTTATGAAGCCAAAAATGGTGAATAGTACCAACTCATTAACCTTTATATCAGAGCAGGAAAGGATGAAAAGCGGTGGTAAATCACAGAAGAAATGATTAGTCTCATCTGACCCACAGAATCATAAGCAGAATGTTAATGTTGTGTGTATCAAAGAATCTGCCGTTCCCACCAGATAAACCCTGGCCATGAACAGGTAGCACACCCTGCTGGACATGTTGACTGTATAGAGTAAGGGGTTGCTAATGGCCTTGTACCAATCAAAGGACATCACTGCCAGCAGTAGACACTCAGAATCTGCAAAGACACAGAAGACCAAGAATTGCAGAGCACAGTGATAGAAGGGGATTGATTTGTTCTTGGCAAAGAGGTCCACTAGCATCTTGAGCCCAATTGCTGTGGAATAGCAGAGGTCACAGAAAGAAAGGTGGCTGAGGAAAAAGGACATTGGTGTGTGCAGCTGGGAATTTATTCTAACTGAAATGATCATTCCAAGATTTACCAGAAGATTAATAAGATAAAAATCAAGAAATATGGTAAATAGGGTCACTTTCACCCCAGGGTTATCGGTAATTCCCAAGAAAATGAAGTCAGCCAAGGAAGAGCAATTTCCTTTATTCATTCTTCTTTGTTCTTGTCTAAAGTTTTGAGAAAATGATCAAGAAAAGTATAGGTGCATGTTTAACTCTTCCGGACATCCACAAATGTCTATGAGGCAGAACATAAGTTCTTTCTTCAATTGTCTTTTTATACTTGAAAATTAGTCAGTCATGTGTCACTTTAAAGAGGCATTACAGTCTATAAGACAATAATAAAAAGTATCTGGAATAAGGAGTTGCGAAAATTTGCTCTAAATCTAGATGTCTTTCATGAAGTATGTGACTTCCACAAGCTCTTTAATTTCTCTGAGCATTACCTTCTTTATCTCAAAAAAGAGATTTGGATGATTTTATATTTCATTATGGCTTCAAAGTGATATGGAAGAAATGCAAATGTTAGAACATGTTTTAGGATATAGGGCTAAGCATTTTCTATGCTTGAAAATATTCACATGGACACAAAAAAATGATTACCATTGTTATGTTCTTCAGAAGCAGGATTGATTTAAAAGGTTTTGTGTTAATTCTAGAAACAATGAACATAACTATCTAATAATCATGAAAAGAATTATTTTTCTGGTCTTGATCTATGTTGTGTTTAGTATTTTGTGAGACATGAAATAAACATTATTGACTTTATCTCTAGAAATGTACTATTATTTTGCCACAACTCACTACGTATGTGTGGAGTGGTCTGGCACCAAAGGATGAGTCTCTTGACCAGTCAAAGAAGTATGCTAAAAAGAAGTTGAAGCAACAGAATTTAACACATTAATTTGCATCTCTTTGGATTCCAAATAGTATTTTATATTACAAAATGGAAAGAGTATGAGAGACAATAAACACTTTTGAGATATATAGGCTTCTCTTCCTTGTGCATGTGTGTGTTTCTGTGTGTATGTTGTGTCATGTGTTTGCATGAATCTATGTCTTTGTTGACATGTGAGAATTGGAACATGGGTGATGGATACACTTTTTTAGACTTAAGTAAATATGGCATATGGTCCACATGGTGTTATTTGCACATGTTGTTTTTTGTAGTGTGTTGCCTCAATTACTTTTTAAATAAAACAAGAAAAATCCTTAAATACATGTATACACTTCCCAGTGCTAAAAGGCATAAAGGCTTTCCAGTAAACCCAGAAAAAAACAAAATGATTAAAATGTTATTTTGTGAATATTAATAGTTTCAGTCAAATTATTTCAGTTCTGAGAAGAAAATATCATTTGTGGCCATTAAATTGCACTTTTATTAAATTGAGTAAGCAGGCATAAAATGATTCATTTACAAATCTCTCATTTATTTTCCAAAAAGGTAATTTTTTCACCTTATATGCTTTAAATTTGGACACTTGTGAACCTACCTGAGATGAACAGGTCTTCAGTAGCTAAACAGTAAGCAGATGGCATTTCATTTTACCAGGTGCATTTGGGACTTAAATCTCTGAAGATATTGCCCTTAGGCTTTGGTGTTATGTAAATATGTCATTGATTATATTTCTGGTTCTGTATATTCCCCCCTGAATATAGTGACAACTTTAGTAAAGAGTGAGCTTTACTGCCTCACTATTGTCACCTAACTGGTCTATGTTAGGAAGAAAACCTCAAATCATTTTTATGATTGCTTCACAGCTACTTCCTTCTCTAGTCAAAGCAGACATCCAATGAAACTCAAATAGAGCCTTACTTAATCATTTCCAACTCCTTTCTATTGTTGATTTTGTTTGTTCCATTTTTGAAACTTTCTTCTTTATGACCATGTTTATGAATATTATTAAACTTCAGGGGTATCTTTTGAAATATAATTCATATACTATAAATTCACCCCTTAAATGTGTATACTTCATTGGGTTTCATTATATTCCAAGGTTCTATTGCCATCACCACTATCTAATTCCAGAACATTTTTCATCAGTCCTATAAGGAACCCGTGTCTATTAGAGGTTACTTCTCTTTATCCCCTCTGCCCAGCTTCTGGCAGCCACTATTCTACTTTCTAATTCTATGTGCTTGCCTATTCTGTACTTCTCATGTAAACAGAATCATACAATATGTATTCTTTTGTGTGTCAAACTTCTGTCCCTCAGTATTTTTTCAAGCTTTATCGTGTGTTTGCTAGTGTTAGAATTTTTTTATCATTATGGCTGAATAATATTTCATGTATAGATATAACACATTTTGGTAACCCATTTATCAGTTGAATATTTGGACTGTTTATCCTTTTTGGCTATTATGAATAATAATACTATAAACGTTCTATTAATGCTAACTTTCAAGGCCACCTTCATTACCAAGCATTTTCTTACTCTCATCCCCTGACCACATGTCATTCACATACATTTCATTGATTTTATGACTCCATCACATTCTCCACATTTAGTACTCTCTATTTCAAATTATATTTACTTTATTCATATAAGAATTTCTTTACCACTCTTAAGGCTTTAGGAATAAGATCAATGTTTATTTTTTGTATTCGCTCAAGTCCCTAAAACAGGGTTTTGTAAGGGTAATTGCTTTCTAAATATTTATTGTTGAGTACTTCAGACCATTATAAGTGAAGGGTGATGAACAAAGAGTAGAAATAGACTGGATTTGGGGATTTCTTTCTACAAATATAGCTCATATGCACAAGTATGATTCACTAAAATATGTTTTCATGGATAACACTTTTTCTAAAATTGCTAAGTTACACTGTTTTTCTACAAATAACTTTAGTGTGTAATTATCCTTACTAGTAATTTGCAAATTGAGAAATACTGGAAATTTCACTTTCATGTCCTCTCTAAATACTTTCCAAGAGACAGCAATATTATTGTCCATACTTCTTGAACCTTGGTCTACCATCTTGATATATAGTGTGATTTGACTACTTCCAAAGTTCCCAGTGCTAATGTTTTCACAGTGACCTGAGATTGAAATATCTGTCACTCTTGTTTCTATAAGTATGCTGTTCAAGTCTTGCTTCATTCAAAGGCTTTACTAAGTATGTCCACAGCAAAAACTAAAAAGAGATCACATACTCATCAATTTATTAAAATGTTAAAATGTATTCATAAAAGAATCTGGAATATGAAATTTGGAGTCTTACAATAGTCGATGATAGTTTGGGCAGATTAAAGATGGCTGTACACATCTATATGCACTTTTCTTAGAGACAGAGTGCCTATTTATTATCCTTTTGAATTTTTGTTGTTCTTTAACTGCTTAGACCAACAGAAACTGGGAGAAAAATTGTATATCACTTCTGAGTCTGGCCTTTAAGAAGATAGTCCCTGAAAGTCATGAGCTGCCATGTAAAAAGTCCAGCTAACCTTCTGGAAAAACTATGTGACAGGCTCTGAGACTACACGGAGTGAGAAGGGGTCCAGTTGAGACCATCTTTCTAGCCATTATCATCTTGGTGCCAGTTATGAGAGACCATATAACCTAGCCCAACATCTAGCTGAGTACCATGTGACCTTAGTCAACATGAAGAAGAAGAGAATATAACCCAGTGGTCATTATTTTAAACCATGTAGTTTTAAGACAGTGTTTATATAGCAAAAGATGACAGAATATAATGAGATAATTCTTTTCAGGAATCATTTATTATTATTGTTATATACTTTTGTGGAATAATTTAATATTACTATTATGTACTATTATGTAATATAGGTAGATGATAGATAGGTAGGTAGGTAGATTGTTAAATAGATAGATAGACCAACGAAAATATTTGCAAACCATATGTCTAACAAAAAATGTATCACTAGAAAATAAAAAGAATCTTATCAAAATAAGATAACATACAACTCAATAAAAATGGGGAAATTATTTGAAAAAATACCTCACCAAAAAAGATATATAAATGTCAATTTATGTTTAAGAATGTGCTTAGCATCATTAATTATTAGGTAAATGTGAATTAAACCAACAGTGAGAAATTATGACACACATATTAGATGGCCAAAAATAATTAAAAAAAACTGCTTCTTAAAGAAGAATTTGTGGAACCCAAACTCACATGCACTACTATTGGGTGTGTAAAATGCTTTGAAAAACACTTTATAAAACAATTTGACAGTCTTAAAGGATGTTAATGTGTAACATTACATGTTCATACTTGCACTATGATCCAACTATTTCATTCTTGAGTATTTACGCAAGATAATTTGAATCATATGTTCATATAATGACTTGTACATGAATGCTTATAACAGTTTTATTTGTAATAACATAAAAATTGGGAACACTTCAAATATCCATCAATAAATGAATGGTTACACAAATTGTGGTATATCTATTCACTGGAACACTACTCATTACTAGTAAGGAATAATGTATTGAAACATGAAACAATATCCATGAATCTCAAAATAATTATGTTAAGTGGAAGGAGACACATATGAGAATATATTGTATGATTCCACTTGTAAAAAATTGTATAAAAAGCAAACAAATCTATAGTGACAAAATCCACATCAGCGATTGCTTGAAGTGGCGTGAAAAAGAGGGATGAAAATGGAGCACAAGGAAATTTCAGGAGGTAAAGAATAATTTCATTGTTTTTAATGTGGTGATGGTGTAACCAAGAATATTTGGCAGAAAGAGAAAAAACTAGTACCTTCTATTAACTAATAGTTACATATTCATCAAATTATCCAATATCGTTCTCTAAATGGACAACGTGGAAAGAAAATAAGCCTGTTTTTAGACTCAGTTCTTAGCCAACTAGCTCTAAGTCTTTGATTCACCCAACATCTCTGTTGCTTAGTTTCCTTACCAGAAATAGTTGATCTGGGCAATTCACAAGAATATTTCTAGTACTGAAAGGCTGGGAAGGAATCCCAAAAGCAATGTATGACGGGCTAACAGATTCAGAAATAAGCATCTGAAATCAATTGTGCTTACAAGAGCTAAAAATTTTGGTTATAGGAAATTTATTTTTCCTTTTTAGAAATGCACATATGTATGCATATTTGAAATATATAAAAATATATTATTTATATAAACACGTGAAAATTATCAGGACAGCACTTTCTCTTACTAATCTCATTGATGTACCCTATATACGAGTCCAAAGAAAGGCCATTCACTGTTCTCCAATTTTGTTATGTAGTTTCACATATTTTCATGATTTTCTTAAATTTGCTCTTATCTTAAGAAATTTCTCCTTTGCCTCCACTCATGTTTCTAATTCCATTCCTAACATCATTAAGCTGTTATTTAAAATCAACAAAAAAATCTGACCATTAAGAAAACCCAGATTCAGATAGCTTCATAGTTTTACTAGAAAATTGCTTCATGAAGTTGATAAATGAGTAGCATCAATCCTGGCTAAACCCTTCAGAGAATTGAAAAAGAGGGACACACTTCCAGCTTTTGCAATGAGGCTAAAATGACAACAGTAGGAGGAATGGAGAATGTGCATGGACTCAGTAACATGGCCTTTCACTCACCAAGGCTGATCTGGTCACAGCCAATCTGCAGTGCCAAACCTGCCAATACTGGATACAAACATCACACATACATGGCATATTCCCTACAGGTCCAGCCAGCCTCTCACAGATAGATTACATTGGGCTTCATTTATCTGGAAGAATAAGTACTTTGTTCTCACTAGAAGATGGCTTTCTCTTGATATGCATTATCATTCTTGCCAAAAATTCTTTTGTCAAAATTACTGTCATAGAATTCTTTATTCATCATCATATTCTTTCACATAGCATTGCTTCAAACCAGGTAGCTCATTGCACAGAAAAGGAAATGTGACAATGTGCTTATGCTTAAAATTTCATTAGTCTTACATCATTGCCCATCATCCTAAAGGATGTGACTTGATTGAATATTTTAAAGAATTTTTGAAGACTCCATTTTGCCACCAGTTAGGTGCCGTCAATTTCTGGGGCTGGGATCATGTTCTCCAGAGTGCAGTACATGCTTTAAACCAGTATTATGTCTGTGAAGAATTTTTTCCCCATATCCAGGATTTCGAGTCAGGGAATCAAAGGGTGGAAAAGGAGGTAGCATCTCTCACTATTATTCTTAATGTTTCACTAACAAAAATTTTGCTGGTCTTTGTTCCACAAAAAAGAAAGAAAGAAAGAAAGAAAGGGAGGGAGGAAGGAAGGGAGGAAGTGAGGAAGGAAGGAAAGAAGAGAGAAAGAATGAAAAGAAAGAAAAGAAAAAGTAATTCTTACAACAGGGAACACATAAATGGTTCCATTGAACCAGATGGCAAGACTGCTACTTGGTCACCTTGAGACACTCATGCTACTTAGTCAACAGGAAAAATGGAGTTTCCCTACTTGTTGGGGTGATTGTTCTTGAACACAAAGGTAACATTTGATTGTTTCTATGCAATAAGTCTAGTAGAGAGTGTTTCTGGAATGCAGAGGAGCCTCTGGGACACATTTTAGAACTCTCATATACATCATTTAAAATTTAATAGAAATCTATAACAGTTTCAAATAGAAGGAACTACTGATGGCATCCATACTTGAGGAATTCAGATTTGGATCACTTCATAAGACAAGACAACAAAACAACCTAGATGTTAGCTGAAGTTAAAGGGAATATGGAGTAGGGTTACAGAAAAAAGGAAGTGCTATGTGCCTGCTATGAGCATGTGACCAGTAGCTGAAACCAAGTCTACAGGACTTATGAGTGTTTTTATCTTTTGCTTTGATGTGAATTTATTGGGAGTTATATTAACCAATATTCTCCTCCTCTCTCATTCCCATACTTCCTAACATAAAATATGATAAGAAGTGTTCAACTTCTATCTCAATGTTTTAGCTAATTAGAAGATATCAAAGGTGGTATGTGACTTAACTAGAAGAATCTTAAGTCACTCATATGGATAAAATGACCTATGAAATTTTGTGTATCCTTTCTTCTTTAAGTTGTATGCGTCTGTTAAAAATAAGCATACTTTTGCTGCACTCTTTTTTGACAGTTAAATATGGTAAAATGAGATGTTTATGAATGGCAAGTTGAAAAGGTTGGATTGTTTCAGATCTTACTGTTAACTTGTTATTGCTGGAAGTTACATTGCCCAATCCTTCTAATCAGTATGGTTTCAGAATTATTAAATTAGTGAAATGAGTAGAATTAGTAAAAAGAGGAGTTTTCTTGAGATTAGAACATAAATCTCCTATTCTCACAATATTTATACTGGTTCTGCTTCTATTACAGACATGAGGATTAAGCAGGCCTCAATAATTGCATAGGACAATACAGGCTTCTGCAAAAATCATGGGGAAAACTTCACTCAAATTATAGGTAAATGAGCATCCTCAGAAAATCTTGACTATGCTAGATCTAAAATACAAATTCATGCCTTGCTAGCTACCATACAGTCTTGGGAATTTAGCAAGCTTTGGAAGCCTCAGGATGATGAAATACAGGGTGCTACTTGTAGATTGAGGGGTGTAGGCCTTCTAGAAAGCTCAGCAGATGATAGCAGCCCTCAGAGCCTTTACTAAGCAGACACAGCTGAGCCAAGGTTTCACCTGTCTAAATGCTTCTCTGATTTGAACCTTGGAATCACCATTAGACCTTGAAAAAATGCTGATACTCTCTATTTTCAGCTATTCCCTTACTTGGAAATAGCTATATTTTCTCATAAGCGGTATAATATTTTGTGATATAATTACTGAGTGTCAAAAGGCAGTGGGGTAGCAAAAATAAGGTTTTCATTTGCAGCTGGATATGTAATAGTACAATGTAGACATTATCACTCATAGATGTTGGCATATTTTGAGAACTTCTGGGGCATGAAAATCTATGTTGTGATATCCTGCATCTGGTATTGCTCTGTGTGATTCCTCATAATCTTAAAGTAAACCTTGACTAAGTAAATATGAAACAATTTAATATTAGAGAATTTTGATGTGCTGGTGTAGCCACGAGTGACTGTGTTCTCCTCTTACCAAATGACACAACAAAAATACTCGGGAGAAGAATTGTTGGTCAGAAATTCAAGAAAGGATTCTTGGAGGCATTAAAAACCGACAGTGATTTAGGCTGTATCTTGTGGATTTTTACAACAAACAGTGCATGAGTTCAAACACAGTTTTAGGGGCCGGCTCTGTGGCCGAGTGCTTAACTTTGCACATTCCACTTCTGAGGCCCAGGGCTTCGCCTGTTTTGGATCCTGGGTGCGGACATGGCACTACTCATCAACCCATGCTGAGGCGGCATCCCATATAGCACACCCCGAAGGACCTACATCTAGAGTATACAATTATGTACTGGGGTGCTTTGGGGAGAAGAAGAAGAAAAAAAATCAAGAAGATTGGGAACAGATGTTAGCTCAGATGACAATCTTAAAAAAAAAAAAATTCTAAACTTTGATGTATCCAGGTCAAATCTTATAAATATTTATTATCACAGAGTCAAAATTGACAATAGTAATAAATAATGTACAGCAAAAAATATCAGTGACTGAAGCACAATTTTCAATGATAAACATCCTCCAATTTCAGTCTTCATATATAAGTTTCCTGTGTGGTAATCCACCATGGCGTGTGGGATGATTTCCCCACAAGGAACCAGGTGATACATTAAGTAGCTGATTCTGTTTCTGAGATGCCAGAGAATGTTCTACACTCTCAGTAATGCATTTGTGTATAAAAAATAAAAGACAGAGAAAAAAACAAATATTTTGCCTTTCAATTAACCTATATTATTCAAGCTGTTGAATAACATTCCAAATTACTTTGGAGTAGATATGGTATAGAAGGTTATTATCATATTACTAAACTGCACTTAAGAAAATGTATTTGATTTTGTATTATTTCTCTCCTAACATTCATGACTTTCATTATCTTGTTGTACAATATACATTTTAATTAATATTACATATCAAAAAATACATATAATTAACATCTATTAAGTGCTCATAATGGTACAAGCGCTATTCTCAGCATTTATTCAGTTAACCATTCAACAATCAATGACATAGATACTATATTCTCCCCATTTTACAGATAAGTTAACTGAGGGATAGAAAAATTAAGTAACATTCAAAGTGCCACTGACCAGCAGGATACAGAGGTGGTGTATGAACCAAGGGAATCTGTCTTTTTCCTTCATCCAGTAATCTACCCTTGTAAATTAGATATTCTACACATGAACACCCACACACACTCTTCTGAGCTATTTACTATATCCATTAAGACAACCCAATATAAGCCATTTTAGCATTAACTCCAACTGATAATCATTGAAGGGTAATCTACTATTTAGCAACAATTTCAAAACTTTCAAATATTTTCTTATATCATGGGGTTATTAAATGGCATTTGGCTGTGTAAAAAACAACTGTTTGATAAATTCTCAATGGTGTGAGAAGTTGTGTGTGTGCTGGTGAGGTTGTTGCAGGTTTCCAATTAGAGTTTGTAATTGGAGATTTAGATGAATCTTGGAATGTTATATTTCATGAGGAATCCACCTTTGATCTTATGGCTTTCTTAGCTGCATCTTTTACGTCTTTATTTCTCAAAGTATAAATCAGTGGATTGAGCACTGGGATGAAAATGGTGTAGAACACTGAGATAATTTTATCAGTGTTGGGAGAATAGAGGTAGCTGGGTCATGAGTAAATGAAGAGAGGAGTCCCCTGATAGATGGCCACAGAAGTCAGGTGAGATGCACACGTAGAGATGGTTTTCTTCCTCCCACTGGAAGATCTGATCTTTAAGACTGAGAGAAGAATGAAAAAGTAGGAGATGATGATGATCATGAAACAGATAATTTCCACTGAGCTGCCATACGTGGCAAGAAGCCATTCATTAATTGATGTGTCTGTGCAGGATAGCTTAAGCAGGGGAGGGAGGTCACAGAAAAAATGGTTGATGAGATTTTTATCACAGTATTTCAGAATAAATGCAAAGGAGGTGTGAACTAGGGAGCTCATGTTGCCTCCAACATATGACAAGCTAACCAGCCATATACAGATACTCCGACACATCACAACTGTGTAGAGTAAAGGGTTACAGAAGGCGACATAGCGATCATATGCCATGGCAGCCAATATAAAGGATTCTGTGTCTGCAAAAGTAGAGGCAAAATAAAACTGCAGGGCACAGCCATATAGGAAATGGATTTGCTCTCTGAGAGGAAATTGACCAGCATTTTGGGAACAATGACTGAGGAATAACAAAAGTCTACAAAGGATAGGTTGCTAAGAAAAAAATATGTGGGAGTTTGAAGGTGCAGATCGGTCCTGATTAACATCATCAATCCAATGTTCCCCAGTAGAATCAAACCATATAATGTCAGAAACACAAGGAATAGGACACTCTGCAGTTCAGGGCGAGTTGGAAACCCTAATAGAATAAACTCAGTCACTAAGGCGTAGTTTCCACTCATAAATTCCATATTCTGTGCTGTTTTTGTTTCATGAGAATTCTAACATCCTAAAATGTTATATTGATGGAAAGAGAAACATAATTAGATATAATTATAAGGTTATTTTATTGTTTCAACAAACAAGCAATCAAATAAAAAATCCAAGCCCAAATGTACTTTCAAATACAAACTCTGAGAAATATATTTCAGAATTTAGTTGCTATCAGATTTCATGGTTGCCAGTTTTATTTTATTTGCTTGATTAATGACTATTTCTTCCATTGCACAATTTATGCCCTCTATGCAGAGATCGTGTCTGATTTTGCTTACTTTTTTTTTTACCCAAAATATAGCACAATAACTGGCTCATAAGATAAAGGGAAGTAATAAATTAATTACTAGACCTATGATGATAAGAAGAAAAGAAAAAATATATATCATTAAAAATAAATTGATCTGTAGAATATGCCTTGGAATGATTTATAGACCATTTTGCTCTTTCTTCCAGGGTTTAATAGATAGTTGTGTGCTATTCTCCTGACAGAGCAGATGAAGTGGTAAATTGAAATATATAGCAGATAATTGTTTTTTAAAAGAATATAATGTAAAAGTGATATTAATGAATTAAAAATCAATGTCAGTAAACATTAGCTGTGAGTATTTTTTTGTTTAAAAAGTTTTACTGAGGTACAACCTACATGCCATAAAGGTCATCTAATTGGGCAATTTGATTATTGACAGTAAATTTACGTAGTTGTGCAACCATGACCATCAGCCAGTTTTAGAACATTTCTATCACTCTAAAAAGATCTCTCATGTCCATGAACAATCACTCCCCTTTCCCCTCTCCCCTCAACTTCTGGCAACCACTCATCTACTTCCTGTCTCTACAGATTTCCCTATTCTCGACATTTCATATAAAAGGAATCATACACTGTGTGGTCTTTTGTGTCTGGCTTCTTTCATTTAGTACGTTTTCAAGGTTCATCCATGTTGCAGTGTGAATGAGAAATTCTCTCCTTTTAATGTACGTTTTTTAAGATTTTATTTTTTCCTTTTTCTCCCCAAAGCCCCCTGGTACACAATTGTATATTCTTAGTTGCGGGTCCTTCTAGTTGTGGCATGTGGGATGCCACCTCGGCATGGCCTGCTGAGCGGTGCCATGGCTGTGCCCAGGATTCGAACCAGCAAAACACTGGGCCACAGCAGTGGAGCACTCGAACTTAACCACTCAGCCACGGGGCTGGCCCCTTAATGTATTAATAATATTCCATTGTATAAATATGTCAGATTTTATTTATTCATTCACCAATTGATGGACATTTGGGTTATTTCCATTTTTTGGATATTGTGAATAATGCTGTGGTATATTTTTGGTAGGAAAGAATTTAGGATAATTTCCTTAATTGTAATCAAGATACTAAACTCAGCTGATTAAATTAATTGTTTCTCTATCTTTGGCTTTTATTTTAATTCTTCTAGCAAGTGCTCAGTGACTGTTAGTTGACTGATTGAGTAAAGTGGGCAAAAAATTCAGCCATAAGTTGACTTATAATTAAATATAATTACTCTATATGGCCTTCTCACTGATTATATGTTATGAGCAAACAAAAATAGATAGCTGTCATTGATGTTTATGATAGTATAATTCATGGTGTTGAGTCTAAGAATTTTGTCAATTCTTGCTTCTGGTGATTCAGAAATTTTCCAGGAGTAGGAGGAACTTGAGAAGAAAAATTTTATCTTAACTTTGAAGGACAGACTTGGGAATATATAAAACAAACAAGCAAACCATCCAATGAGCTACATTAGTGTTGCCGTTGTGGGCCAGGAAGGGAACAAAATGATTTTGGGTCATACAATTACAAATGTGGCAGTGTTAAGAACTTCATTTGCGTATTTCAGCTAATCATTAAAGCCGCTGAATGACAGAGGCACACAGAAGCCTAAGAGAATCAGGAGGGTTAATGTGCTGTCTTATGTTATTGCCTCAGAATGTGTGAATGAGATGCAACACTACGTTAGGAAAGTGGTTAATTTATTCTGATGGTGCCTGTTTTATTTTTTAATATTTTTATCTTTTTTTTTTTTGAGGAAGATTAGCCTTGAGCTAACATCCGCTGCCAATCCTCCTCTTTTTGCTGAGGAAGACTGGCAATGAGGTAACATCCATGCCCATCTTCCTCTACTTTATATGTGGGATGCCTACCACAGCATGGCTTGCCAAGCAGTGCCATGTCCATACCTGGGATCCGAACCGGCGAACCCCAGGCCACCGAAGTGGAACATGCACACTTAACTGCTGTGCAGACCCTGATGTTGCCTGTTTTAAAAGTAATCAAGCTATTTAGAAAAGATAAGACATTACTTTAGAGTTAGTAAGAATTTGGTTAGAGTCTCATCCTGGCCACATATCGTTGTGTGACCTTGTGCAATTTAATGCATATATATGTATATCTTAATCTGTAACATAAGAATGACAACAAATACCTCACAATGTTGCTGTATGGGTTAGATTAGAAAAATTATCTAGTTATCATCTGTATATCTATCTATATATCTATCTGTCTACTTTTTATCCTTCCGTATGGTCACACTTTAGAGAGACTGACACATAGTAAACAGCAAAGATTTGTTTCAGTTGCTCCACTGCTCTCTCTTATTCTTAGCTTATGACTAGTGCTATGTAGCAAGGCTATATTAATAATGAGTATCATTTATATAATGATTACATGCAATGGAATATTCTAAATACCTTACATATAATTTATTTAATTGTCCCCCAAAAAACTAACAAAATTATGGAGCTGGCCCAGTGGCACAGTAGTGAAGTTTGCGCATTCTGCTTTGGTGGCCTGGGATTCCCATTTTCAGGTCCTGGGCATGGACCTGTGCACCGCTTATCAAGCCACACTGTGGTAGGCGTCCCACATATAAAGTGCGGGAAGACGGGCATGGATGTTAGCTCAGGGCCAATCTTCCTAAGCAAAAGAGAGGAGGATTGGCAGTGGATGTTAGCTCAGGGCTAATCTTCCTAAAGAAAAAAATTAACAAAATTATGATGCAGTTACTATCATTACCATCTTTCTTTTACAGATGAGAGAACTAAGGCACAGAGAGTTTGAGAGCTAAGATGTGATAGAAATGGGATTACAACCCAAGCTCCTGATTTCATGCTTTATGCTAGATTGGCTCTGTATAAGTTAGATTCTTATTATTAATTCCATATTTTGGATAGGAACTTTGAGGCTTCGAGTAATGTCACAAGTCATTCAGCTAGTAGTTGACAGGTATGATTCAAATTCAGTTGTGCTCACAGTCAAAGCTCAAGATCAAACATGAGGGTGGTTAGAATATTAATCGTTTGGCCCCTGTGAGACAGGCTTAGTAGCATAGTGCTGCCGAAGGGAGGAATAAATGGCTCATATATCTACTAAACAAAGCAGGGAACATGTTCTTGAGAACTTCACATTGATCATCCTTTCTGACAGTCTAAGAATTCCATTAAGAGAAATGTGAGAGAGAAGAAAAGAAGCCATCACGGTAAAGATAAGAGAAGGTAGAGAATCTTGGATCCTTGCTTTAACGTGGAAAGAACAAAAGATCCAGTCAAAATACTATGATTTACTAAATTCTACCCAAATACATAACAAGAAAAATCTAAGAATAGAAAACAAATTAATTCAAACTATCAGGCAGCCAGCCATGCTTCAGTTCTCTTATCTGTAAAAAAAAGCTTATTTAAACAAAAAGTGTTTCAGATTGCTCTAGAAACTATAAGAGTTACACAAGACAGATGACTTTGTGGGTAAAATACTATCTGATATGTGGTTTCCCAATTCTTTGGACACAAATCAGTGGTTCTTCCTCTCAGATTTACAAAAGCCTATTTTGTGACCTTAAAGCCAGTCTAGTAACCACAGAAGCTACTTACCAAGGAAGAAATTGTTTTCCAATTACTTAGGTGAATAAGAACCAGGGGCTCTTATTGCATTCTCATGTCATCGGGGACCCAAGAATTGAAGGATTCCAAACATGATCATTTCCAAGGGACACCTAGGGAATAATTAGCAGGATTATTGCCATTGTGAATTTTTTTTCTAAAAACACATTAGTAATCACAATAGAAACAGTGTTAACTTGAATAGGCAATTTTCACTCTCAGTAACATGGGGGTTATTTTTAATGACACTTGGATCTTACAAAGGACCCCTTTTATTATGGAGGTCTTTTACAAGTAGTTCAAATATTTAAAAATATAACCATTGCAATTTTAATTATTTAAAAAAACACAGGGAATTTCAGGAAGTTACCTACTACTGTCAGTACTAAAAATAGATCCTTTTTTAAATTAATGACATTGAAGAGTGAGTCCAGTGGAGGTTTTGTGCAGAATTTGGTATCAGCAGGTGCTCTCTGAGAAGACGGAAGGACTTAAAAATAAGCATCTGTTGCCAGATAGCTTCAAAATGATGCAAAAGCCACCCCAGTTAGTAAATACAGGATCTCATCATCAACTTAGTCAGTCTTACATAGATTGTGCATGACAGTTTCACTAAAACAATGATATTTAGGGGCTAAATTCGTGGACTTCCATGAATTACATTATAGGCTCTAAATATTTTTTCACAGCATAAAATGGGTTTGTTGACTCCTATATCAGTAGAATCTTAGAGGGAATCTTGCTAAAACATACATGCAATGCAAAGATCCACTTCTAAGTCAAGACTGAAAAATGACCTGACAACTTCAGTTTAATTATTTCTAAGGGCTAGAATTTCACGATTTCAATTCACTGTGAAAATTATAGCTGTTGAAAAAAGTCTTCATTATGGTGGGCTCAAATCTGAATTTATTTTTCCTCTTCACTTGCAGTGTGATGCTTCTACCTACATGCACGCAATATTGAACTTATTTTGTGACTTGGGACAGTTTAGTGATAGGGTTGCTGAACTGCAAGTAAACTTTCTAGGCAACAGTGAAAGTTAATCATTTTAGCATAATATGGACATACAGGGAATGTAACAAATTATTTATTTACTGTGATAATGATGGATATGAAATAATTTGAGAGATGTTTTTAAAATTTACTGCATAAAACTAATTTTCCAAATATACTTTCTTTACAAATTTACATTTTACAAAATGCAGTTATTTAGAATTTTACCTAAAGGACAAAATTAATCACTCTTTCCCTACTCTTACTCCTCAGAGAAGAAAGTGATAACCTAACACTAATTGAGTGATCTGTTGGAACTTGTGGGCAGAGGTCCAAGCCTTTAGGATTGTTGTATAAAGGGACTATTGTCTCCAGTAAGAGTAGCATTGCTTCTGTAGAACAATGCTTGCAATCTCTGCATAATTCCTAGGACTCTGCACCACACTTTTGTGATTCTAAGTGTCCCCAACATGGAATTTGTGAGAGAGAGAGAGGAAGGGGGGATGAAGGCATCATTTCTTAACACATTAAGCTAATTGTGCTCATTACCCGAGTGTTCTAGAAAATCACAGTTAGGCATATAGATAGAGTTGGAATTTAACTTATCAACATCATATCAACTGGTATATTGCAAGTACTATATTCGCTGTTAGTTCTAGAGTTGAGTGTACAAAGGAAGGCACTGGAGATGGTACCGTTTTGCTACATCTGATTTTATATTGTTCCATAACAGAAAATTACACAGGACTTTGTATGCAACTGATCAGACATCTCCCACGTATAAATTGCTCAAAGAAGAAAGAGATATAGTATATACATAATTCAGTTACATCTGTTACTTTCATTAAAAACTTCAAAAATCTGTAACCCTTTCACTTGAGGTAGGATGTGGTAATTCATAGTAGTTTTTTGCTCCCATTGAGAGCTTCTAAGAAAAAAGAAAGATAAATTACAAATATTTAGAAAGAAAACTGTCTACAGCTGTATTCAACTTGGACGCTAAGAACTAAGAACTAACATCATACCTTAATGTCCACATTAGCATGAGTTTGCTATTCCTCTGTTTTCATTAGCTTGATAAGTTTTTCAGGAGTTTGTTGCTCAGGCAAATGTTTTGATTGCTCATTGCAGAAATTTCCTGAACAATCCATGGACTCTTCAATGGAAAACATCAACAGACAGTTTATTCTCTAAATTCTCTGAATCTTCTGCCACAAAATTCTCACTTTGTTTCCAGCAACCTGGACTGTTGTCACTTGATCTCTAGCCTACTCTAATCAAACTGTTGAAAGACCCACCTTAAACCAAACTTTTGATGCATAATAAATTCTTTTCTTGCTTCCCTTTTCCCCAAGAAACTGCCAAAGCTCTGTGAGATGGTATTCTTCCTTACTAAGGTAAGCGATAAATTCAGACTTGTCTTATCAACCAGTTATGTTACTGATATTTGGGGAATTACCTTTTGTATAATATATATAAACTCATCAATATAGACTAGAATGACTATAATTCAAAACGTTATAACAATTTAGAGGTAGCTAAAGACCTGTAGATGTCCCTGTTGAAATTTGCCAATTATGAACATGGGTGAGAGACTGAGAATGTGTGCTTTTCCAGAGTTTTTGGCAGTTATATAGTGCCAGGATTTCAAAACTGGAAATGTGAGGAACCTCAAACAAATTGTAGATTTTCTATTCTGGACACTTTCTAAATTCAAACCTTCAGCATGTGCTGGATGAAAAGCACTAAAATTTTGGAAAAACAAAGTAGAGTTTCCCCAAATTTCTCAGTGCTTAGGATAGAAAGACTTGATATGAATTTGGGTTCCGAGAATGAAAAAGTATAAAACTCTGGAGGGATTTTTCATTTGACACTGACAGTCATAAACCAGAAGTCTCTGAGAACCTAGGCACCTATCAGCCTTAGCTTCATCAGAGAAATGACGGAGCCCTCTGGTAGGAGAAATCGTCTGGAACATCTTCTTTATAGTCACTGTATGGCATATAATAAACAAACAAATTACTACATGTAAGAACAGATAAGACCTTATGACGAAATAACAGGACAAAAAAACATTAAAAACAAAAGCACATCAAACCACAAATTGCCAAGGCAATTCATGGTGGAAAAGGCATTTTTCAACAAGTGGTGCAGGAACAAAGCTTATCTATAAACAAAGGTAAATTTTGCCCTTATCTGATACAATCCACAAACTCAAGAAGAACCTATCCTGAGGCAGAATTTCTTCTTCCTCAGGGAAATCTCAGTTAGGTTATTAGCTAGATAAAACGGATAAATTTTCTTTTGTCCCTGAGAAAAAGATCCAGCTACAGCAAAAAGAAGCCTCAATTATAAGGACAGAAGAATCAAGTCTTTGCTTCTCACTTTGAAGGACTTCTGAGAAAGAGGATTGTGAGTTGTGTTAATTTTAGAGAAGTGATACATTTCTTTGCCCTCTTGTAGGTATAAGGAAGACATGTATATAAGCAATCAAATTATACTTATAATGCAAATCTCATCTCCAATGGTAGGCATGGATTTAGTGGATTTAAAACACTGGAAGCCATATTTTACTAATCATTAAGGTGAATATTTTGTTATGATAATACTTAGAATTCTTCCATTTTGGCTCCCACCTCCCTTCTCCACTTCCCTCCCTCCTTCCCTCACTTCTTTCTTTCTCTCATTCCTCCTCTTTTTCTTTCTCTCTTTTTGATGCTTGAATTTTGTCTGTTTCTATTGTTTTATTAAGTAAGTGTCATTTGAGAAATCAAAATGTGCAGAGCGGGTCCAGCCCATTGCCAAGTGGTTAAGTTCGTGCACCCTGCTTCAGCTGCCCAAGGTTTCAGTGGTTTGGATCCTGGGCATAGACATGGTACCACTCCTCAGGCCATGCTGAGGTGGTGTCCCACATAGCACAACCAAAGGCACTCACAACTAGAATATACAACTATGTACCAGCGGTCTTTGGTGAGAAGAGAAGAAAAGAAAAGAAAAAAAAGGATTGGCAACAGATGTCAGTCCAGGTGCCAATCTTTAAAAAAAGAAAATGTGCACAGCCTTATGGTAGATGTGGCTAATACCACCATCTCTGTACTGCATAGCATCCTAATTTCATAGGAACATTTTTGAAAATTTTATATAAAATCATTTAATACAAGTAGAAACAGTCAATCAGAGTTTGAAATATATAGTGTAATTGGAATAGGGTTTAAAACCAGAAACTATTGGGTCTGTGGATTGATGCTTTGTAACTTAGGTCTCTTAAATTTTCTGGGTCATCAAAAAGTTTAAGATTAATTTATTAACCCAGCACCAGTTCTAATCATACATAACATCTTTCAATATAATAATAAACCTGTTTATGAATGGCCTTACTGGAATAAAATGAAAAGTTTTCAAATTCTTAGAGAAAATGAGGAATATTGTTATATTAGGGAAAGATTTTATGATACTATAATATTTGGGGAGGGATTTAGAAATTGGATAGAAATTGCTTAATAATTCTACTTCCTACACTCCCAAAGGCATATCATGTAATAACTTATTTGATATTCACAATGTACAAGGAAAATTTTATAAACATTTATTACTACTATTTTTTCAGAACTTGACTCAAATCTCATTTGAACAAACTTGTGACTCAGCCAGTGGTAAAGTCTTAGTTTCTAATTTGTTTTCCAATTATTTGTTAATTTTACTTTGTTCTGTTTTCTTTTTCCAAAATGCTCACACATTAGAATATTGGAGGAGAATTAAATTAGGACCTCAGTGTGAGGGGAGAGAGAGAGGTGAACAAAAGACACAGTAATGAGAATAGCATAGGCCACATCAATCATTGGTAGAGTGTATGGTATATACTGGTTAATGATGGAAATTGTTATCCACTCACAAATCAAACGTTTATAGAGGGATTCCCATGCATTAGATATCCAGGAGAATATAGTATACAAACACTATATTCTAGAGTCTCCTGGTATGACCTACTGTAAAAGTAACTTGGATTTTGAGTTATACAAGCCTGAATTCAAATCTCAATAATAACATGTGTTTGCTGTAATCTTGGTTGATTTATATAACATTTTTAAGTTGAATTTTACTTATAAGTAAAATGGTGACACACATGCCTCACAGCCACATTGTGAGGACTAAATAAGACGGTGTCCGCACATGCACCTAATACCTGTTGAATCATGGCAGGTGCTCTTTAGCTTCCCACTTTCACCACCTTCACTAACAGTTTGCAAGCTGATTCCAAATAGCATCTTCCTGTCTTCCTGCACGTAAGCCTAGCTTCAAGAAGATGCTTGCTTAAATACAATCCTCAGAGACTGGAATAAGTGCACATTCTTCATTCAGGGCCATAGGAATGATACCACTGAGACCACCAAGATGGATAACTTACCATTCTTCAAGCACTTGGTGAACCAAACACTTGTAGAGTTCAACTCTGTCTTGTTGGTATCAAAGAAAGATTTGTAAGTACTTTAGGGATTTATGAGAGAGAAAAACTGTTTGGGGAGACAATAGAGCTCAGGAGACACTTGGATGGTCTAGGAGAACCTGAGAAAGAAACTAGGAATAACGGGCAATTTATAGAATATTTTAGTAAAAGATGATGGAAATAGGAAAAAGGAACATATGATCAGAATCGGGAGGACAGCCTTCTGCTTGGACCAGAAAACTCTCTTAGATTTCTCTTCCTTTGACTCAGGTCTTCAATGAAAAGCATGACTATTAATCTCAGGAATTAACACTCAAATACAAAACTAGTATTTGAGATTTGGTAAATATCTTTCTCCCTCTTAATAGTCAGATCTTTATGACTTTTTTCAGTTGAAATAAACTGAATATAACAAAAGTTAGAATCACAATCCACAGATCACCCAAGAAAATCACTTTCTCCAGCTTATTTTTTAATATAAATACTAATGTCTCAAAAAACATCTGAGACAGCTTAAATGAAAATGTGAATAAATACAATTTATTTTTAAAAGAAATGAGATGAGAAAGAATTGAGGGAAAAGGCCATTCCAAAGAAAATTGTCAAATTTCTTGCTACAATTAATATTTTTGCTGTTTATTTTTTATTTTAATTAACATAATTCCAATTATACTCTGATATTCTTACCATTGAAGCCAAACAACAAACAGTATTACATATCTCGTTATCAGTAACAAGAAAATATAGCCATCTCTCAGCATAACTAATTCCTGATAGGAATTTTTTCTGGTGGATAATTTTGAATGGAAGAATGAACTTTTTTTTTTTGGACACAGGTCAGCATCAAATTCAGATGGTTGTGTAGGCCTGATTCTTAGTGACTATGACTTCTGAAAGTGCAACATACATAATTATATTTGAGCAAATTTCAGCTCAGGCAAATAAAGTGACCTTACATATCGTATTATTTTCACAGATGTTACCCAGAGACCAAATACCAGAAGGCAATTTAACTGTAGTCATGGCATTTGTTCTACTGGGATTTTCTGGTCTTCCAAACCTCCAGGGGTTCCTATTTGGAAATTTCTTTCTCATCTATATGTTCGTCTTAACAGAAAGTTGTCTTATAATAATTGCAAGAGTACCCTGTTGTCCAGACACTCATGTATTTTTTTCTTGCCAGTTTTTCCTCACTGGAAATCTGTTACATGTATCTCACTTTCCCCAGGATTCTGGTAAACCTTTGGACTCAGGATAGAAGCATTTGTATGCTGGGCTGTGCCACTCAAATGTACTTCTTCCTTGTTCTGGGAGCCACGGAGGCATTTCTTCTGGCAATGAAGGCACATGACCGCTATGTGTCCATTTGTAACCCTCTGAGCAATCCTCTTGTCAAGAACTACAAGGTTTGTATCCAGTTGGCTTTTGTTGCCTGGCTTATTGGAATCCCTGTCCAGATAGGGCAAACATGTCAGGTGTTTTCACTGCCTTTCTGTAATTCTCACTGAACCAATCACTTTTTCTGTGATGTCCCCTCACTGATCAAGTTGGCCTGTGGGAACATCTCATTTAATGAAATATGTGTCTATGTAGTGGCTGTATTATTTGCCATGATCCCTTTTATATTGATAGTTGACTCTTATGTCAAAATCATTTACACCAACCTAAAGTTTCCCTCAGTTGAGTTTTTCTTATATTCTCCTCTATAATATTTCCTCGATCCCTAGTTAGAGGGCTGGTCTCTGTAATAGTTATAATACATATCCTGATGATAATTTTTTTTATCTACAGAACTAACGTGTTATTGGTCTCTTAATGACCACCTGAGCAACCTGAAACTTAGCTGTTGAACCTGTTAAATGTGTTAAACAGTTCAAAAAATTAAAATTTTAAGCCAAGATTATAAGTGGAAAATTTTCCTTTATTTTATAGCATGTCACCATCTATTCTCAATTTTATTTTACATCTTTAAGGTGTGAATAATTTCAAATTTTACTTATAATAAAATGAGAATCTGGAATAAGTCCAGGTGAGATAATGGGAAACTCCCAAGCAAATAACCCATGCATTCTAGGTTTCTATTCTGGGAAAGAAATTTTTTCCAAGACTTAAATTGTTTAAGAATCTTGGTTTGGAGCCAATTTCTCAAGACAAGCATAGGATTTGCTTCCTATTATTTAGTAGTGATTTATAAGGGTTTATGATTATGAAGAGAAAATATTTACGAGAGGGATGTCCTATAGTAATTAGATAACAGAGAGGATTAGGAAAGTTAATTACAAAGTAATTAGGAGCCATGTGCCACAGATCATGGAACGCCAGTGAGGAGCAGTGGTGACAGAGGCTTCACAGGGGACAAGATGTGACAGCACACAGCAAGGGAATGAGAGGCCAACCTGATCTTAGCTATTGTAGATGCACAACCAAATGGTTATGTTGTAAAGGAGTTCTAAAACCACATATTTAGCACAGTGTAGTATTATGCATGAACAGAGAGATCTTCTGAGGCTTTAGAATAGAAATTTCAGGAAATAGCTAAAAACAATTGAAGATTTGTCATTTAATAAAGATACACTATCAAACTGGTGAAATATGAACATTTAAAATAAATTATCTTGGGACAACTGGGCAATATTAGAGAAAAATATGATAAAATTTCTTAATACATTATACAATAGAAGGAAACATTCCAAATGATACACGAATTTAAATATATTACAGAGTGAAATGATGATGCATTCTTTTAGCCCTGAGCTAACTACTGCCAATCTTCATCTGTTTGCTGAGGAAGACTGGCCCTGAGCTAACATCCATGCCCATCTTCCTCTACTTTATACGTGGGATGCCTGCCACAGCATGGCTTTTGCCAAGTGGTGCCATATCTGCACCCGGGATCCAAACCGGCGAACCCCAGGCTGCTAAGAAGTGGAACGTGTGCGCTTAACTTCTGTGTCTCCGGGCCACCCCCTGATGATGCATTCTAAGAATAAAGGTTTTATAATTTTGGAATACAGAAAATTTAGCTCTGACTCCAAATTTAGAATGCAGGATACAAAAGTTACAAACAATATCTCAGATAAAGTGCTCTTGGCTTGTTCTTAATTATCGAGGAAAAATCCAAAATATAAATGAACTAAACAGATGAAGTAACAGTTCACAGAAAAGAGACGAAAATAATCTCTTTAACATAGGGACAGATACTCAACTTCATTCATAAAAATAAATAAATAAATTTTAATCTGAGCAATGACCTAGCTTAAAAAAAAAACGTGAGACACTTTCCTATGCATTATATATATGTAGGGAGAGAGAGGAAGCAGGCACCACTGACCAATATCACAATCATGTTTACTCTTTGACTTGATTAGTAAACTGGCACACATTTGAAATTACGCAGTAATGTGATATTGCAACAAGTTTGTATTTGCAAAAGATTGCAAGTCAACTGATTGTGAATAATAATGTGGATTGTATTTCTCTGACTTAATGAGCCTTAATTTTGATATTGTAATCTATTCTTTTTTCTCCCACAGCCATATGATGACTCCAAAATATGAATTTTATACTTTATAGAAATATTTCTAGTGCTTGCAACAAGACTGGCTTGCTGTGACCCAGTGCATCTTAACCAGAAATGGTAGTTATTTCTTTATTTGTTTTAAATGTCATGGATTTTATGTGGTTGTTTTTAAGTATGTCCATTTATACACGTTTGGATTCATTTGTTGATATAATTCAGCAATATTACCATGTTGAATCATATTTTTGTTGTTGATTATTATCTTTTCAAGTAAAAGATAATTTATTTTTCTGAATTAGTTTCAGGAAAAAAATAGAAGCATGGCTTTAATATGATAAAGAGTTATATTTTAAGATCTTTCATTTACCATATCCCATCATGCAGCATTTGATAAAACTTTTTTGACCTATTGGTAGGTTAATTAATAATGGAATAAACTGCATAGATGATATGATTTCAGGAACTCTGCCTAGTCCATGTAACCTGCAGTGTCTCACTATCTGCCATTACTTAGTTGTTCTCATTAAAAATTTATTTTAATAATATATCTGAGATGAAGCATATGGAAATCCAACTTGAACAGCATTAACTATTAAAAAATATAATTATTAGACAGTTGCCCAAAAGATAAAATAGGGATGTGTCAGCTTAAACTTGTTAGTTCTCCTCTTAGGATACAAGAAAGCATCCTATGAGGGAAAAAAATCAAAAGATGAGTAAGAAATAAGAAGTCCCGTATTTGTTAATTGTTATTTTAATTCTACTCTTCTTAATGAGAAAATCACTTCTAGAAAGTTATATGTTTTAGGAACAAAATTATAGATTTAATCTCCCTTAACATAGTATATATACATCTTTTTCTGTAGTGATCATATATAAATAAAGATAAAACAGTATTTTGACCAAATAAGTTTCAGTCTGTAGGGGAGGAAGACATTTCCTCTACCCTCTCTGGGTTTGTCTGGCCAGAGAATGAATTAAATTCACATGAGACAGAATAGCAGGAGAAAATTAAACAAAGCTTTATAACGTATACATGGGAGAGGCTCAGGCAAGCTGAGCAACTCGCCAAAATGGCTGACGCCCCCACCTTAAATATCATATTCAGCTAAAGGCAAAGGAGGATGTTGGGGGTGGGGGGACTCAGTTACAGGAGGTTACCAGACAAGCACAATAAACAAATGCAGATTTAAGTCCTTTCCTTCCCCATTGATTAAGAGTTTCTAGAGATAAAGTCATCCCCCCTTCTTCCTGTGCAGAGAGGAAGACACCTTTACAGATGGAGATTTCCTTTACAATGTAAATGTCTCCTAACAAAGGGCAAGCAAGTTCCACTCCTCAGAGCCTCCTTCCCTGTCCTA
This sequence comes from Equus quagga, assembly GCF_021613505.1. Lineage (NCBI taxonomy): Eukaryota > Metazoa > Chordata > Mammalia > Perissodactyla > Equidae > Equus > Equus quagga. Next base: position 141,798 of record NW_025800286.1, on the reverse strand, counting down.
GTTTATTAAAAGTAACCAGCCCAATAAATCTCATGCCAAAGAGGCATATCTTGGGGTAGCAAATGTCAGTTCCCCACAAGTCGTTTACCTGACTGATTAACACAAACATGCTGTACTTATATAGGGTTCTATGGTCACCAAAGTGTTTTAGTATCAATTTTACTTTCTATTTCCCCTGTTATAACTAAAGTGAGAAATCCAAATTTTCAGCTTTGATTTCAGTGCAAATTTTGAACAAAAAGTTTTACATGTTGATTATCAATTGAATCTTGATTCTCAGAGTCTTACAGTTTTCTAAAATAAATGTAGAATATCAATACAAAAATGTTATTGGCATAAAATGTTATACTTCTTCTTCTAGATTTACTTATAGCTGGTTTATCCTCTCAGGAGAATAGTTTAAGTACATATGCTTGTATCTATCTATCCCTCTTTTGTTTTATGGGGCAGGCCCAGTGACGCAGAGGTTAAGTGCCCACGTTCTGCTTCAGCGGCCCGGGGTTTGCCAGTTTGGATCCTGGGTACAGACATGGCACTGCTGGGCATGCCATGCTGTGGTAGGCGTCCCACATGTAAAGTACAGGAAGATGGGCTCGGATGTTAGTTCAGGGCCGCTCTTCCTCAGCAAAAAGAAGCGGATTAGCAGCAGTTAGCTCACGGCCAATCTTCCTCCAAAAAAAAAAAAAGAAACTTTTGTTTTCATAAGAAATTGATATTCTTTACTCACATCTGAAAATGTATTTTAGACTATATGTGCTTTAAAAATACCAACTTCTCTTTAAATAATAACATTCCTCTTATTATACTGGTTCTATTTATTTCCCATGTATCACCTTAACAATTAACTTTATACTTCTGTTTACCACTCATTCTAATTAGTTTTCCCAGACATTATGGAAAACGTGGTCCTTCGGAAAAGTCACTCTATGGAAGCCAGGTCCCCTGGCCATCCACCCTACATCCCATACCAGAGCTTGGCGGAGAACAAGCATGCCCTTGAAAAAACAGCATCATTTAAATATCTACTAATATTCACTGGAGAATATTCAAACTTATAGTTTTGCATGTCAAACTCTTTTTTACCTCTCCCTTCACTTTTTTTTTTTTGTGAGGAAGATTGGCCCTGAGCTAACATCTGTTGCCAATCTTCCTCTTTTTGCTTGAGGAAGATTGGCCCTGAGCTAACATCTGTGCTAATATTCATCTATTGTTTTTCTTATGTGGGATGCAACTACACTATGGCTTGATTAGCAGTGTATAGATCTTTGTCTGGGATGGAACCGCAAAGAATGGGCCACAGAAGAAGATTGCATGAATTTAGCCACTACACCACCAGGCTGGCCCCTTAACTCCACTTTTTTTTTTGATGTTTCTCCCTTAATTCTTCTGCCTGAGGCTTGGAATATAGTAACACTAGACTTCTCCCACCGTTACATGTGCATGCTTTATTTACTGTGATCTATTTCTTTCTTTTTTTAACTAACACAATCCTGGCTGGAAAATTATTATTATTTTTTGTCATCAACAACATGGGTTCTATTTCAAGGTATATCGCCAGTTTGTGTTAAATATAAATAGTTTGAAATATATCAGAGAAAAAAACTACAGGGCCTGCTGTTATTTCCAATATACTTCCTTAATCCAATGAGATTGTTTGTTCACTGTAACTCAGATGTGTATACTTACTCCCATATCACATTTTCATTTACAATGAAAGGTTTGATCTGTGTTCTTTTTCTTTCTCTCTACTTCATTCTAAGACCAAATTCCCCAAGCTTGCCTCAATTTCTGAATTTTTAAACGAAAGTAAGATAAATTTCCAAGTTACTTTCAGGGTTTTCAAGAAAATCTTTTACCTTTTTCTTTTAATTATTATTGTGATAAATTGTATCAAGCCCCTAAAATGACATGTAGCTTCTGAGGAGCATTGAGTGCAATATTCCTGAAATCAACTGAATTAAATGATTTTAGAGATTAAGCAATGCAAAACTTTGGTCATGGTTGCAATTGTAGTTTTTACTGGAATTATGAATGTCTATATGCATGTATGATCATATTTACGTACTTACAGAATTCATATTTTCTCAGAATACCATGCATTTCTTTCTGTTATTTGTAGTTTCGGCAATGCTATATACAAAAGACTCGCTTACACTTTAAACAAATGACATCAGATCATTATTTTCTCTTGTATTCCTGGTAATGCCAGTGTTTACTTTGTCTTCCCTCAAGAAAACTTGTCCTGGGTTACTTAGCTCTGTTTTTCAAAGAACTGCTCCATCAAATTTAGCTAATTCCATTTTTTTTTTTTAAAGATTGGCACCTGGGCTAACAACTGTTGCCAATATTCCCTTTTTTTTTTTTTTAAAGATTGGCACCTGGGCTAAAAACTGTTGCCAATCTTTTTTTTTTATTCTGCTTTATCTCCCCAAACTCCCCCTGTACATAGTTGTATATCTTAGTTGCAGGTCCTGCTAGTTGTGGGATGTGGGGACGCTGCCTCAATGTGGCCTGACGACCGATGCCATGTCCGCGCCCTGGATCTGAACCCTGGGCAGCCGCAGTGGAGCAAGTAAACTTAACCACTTGCCCATGGAGCCAACCCCTAATTCCATTTTTTAATATTTTGTTTAGTTTTTGCTTTTATATGTTTATAATTTCTTCTGATTTTTGCATTTGTTTATTTTATAACTGTGGTAGGTACAATTCTAAGATGGCCAAAGATTTCTGCTCCCTGCTATACATATATCTCCTCCTTGCTCTTCAATCACATTCTAATGTAGGCATTATTGTAAGGGAATTTTACAGATGTAATTAAGATCCAATATCAGTTGATCTTAAATTAGAGAGGTTATCCAGGTAGGCCTGACCTAATGACATAAGTACTATAAATCTAGGTATAGCAGTCAGAGACAGAAAGAATATCAGAGATTCAAGGTGAGGGAAATGGAAGAAGGCAGGAGACAGAGAATGCCCTTGGCTTCTAGGAGCTGAGTCATTTCTTGTTATCAGTATTATCATGCTATTGCACAATGGGACAGTCAGATATATTACTATAAATACCCCAAAAATAATCCATTGAAGATTAGGAATATCAGAAAACCCCAAGACAACAAATTCCATCATTGTAGTGTTATTTGATTTTTTGTTTTTAATTTGTTCTCCATCTTTAGATATAGTAAATTAAAGATGATTGATTCATTAATATTTCAGAACCACATCTTCCTCTTCTATCAACTGGATAGATGCATGAATGTATTTATATAATCTCTTAGATTATTTCCACCACTGCTTTGCTCTGTTTATATGAAAAGAGATTTGAGATTTCAGAAATGAAGTGATGTGTGCAGTTAAAATCAATCCAAGAAATAAAATCTTAATACATATTTTTATTCTCAGATGTAAAGATACGAGAGATAGTGAGAAGTGTGCATTGTTGTTTAGAGCTTATTATGGAGGAATAATATCAATTTATTATATCTAATAATATCTACTCACTCTATTATTGAGGGGAATTATGAAACAGAATTTTTCTATTGTTTTTGTCTGAGTTCATCATTTTTTTTCTATATTGGTTGACTCATTCCATCCTCTTTCAGTTCAAACTTTTTCCCTTAAAGATTTTAATTCTTATTCAAAATGAGTGTTAGGTCCTCTCACTTATGTTTCAATGAGAATCGATTTTCTTAAACTGATGCTTTGATACTAAGGGAATAAATATGTAATATTATCATTCCACTTTGTATACCTCTCTCATCACTTATGCTAAATATTGAAAGCACTAATCCCATCATGCTATTCAATAAACTTCCATATTATCCACTATACAGTTTATCATAAATATCAATTAATATTTAACTCAATCAAGAAATGTGACCCATTCATCAAAATATTGTTTTCATATTTCCCCCCATGCCTATGTAACATTTTATGATCCATTGTCTTCTATTCCCTTGCAATGGACTACAATCTCCTTCCTCGATGTCTCCTTCATAATTTTGCCTAATAAAGTGTAACTTTGATTAAACTCAATTATTATTTACTTTGGGAGTGCAAATGGCCAGAACATATGAATGGGACTGAAAAAAAGTAAACAAATATACACCACATATACACACCATCTTGCTTCATTTCATATTAATGCCATACAATATCAGGCAGTCAACACTGCTTGACAGTGCCCATTATACCTTATTAATATTTGTTCTCTAACTTTCCAAGCAAATATTATGTGTTTTCCTATTTCATCACATCTACTACACCCATCTCCACCTTCTAGCGCCATCAGCTGAAATAGTTTTGCCTTAATACTTTGATAAATAAAGCTGAGCAGACAAATAATGCGTCATATGTCCCTATTTCCATTAGTACTCATTTCAAAATTACCTTAAGTGAATATGTTTTATTGTAAATATCATTATCTGACATGTCTAATTTTATTTTAGTTTATAATTAAGAAAGTTAAGAACTGCATGAGTTATCTTAAGTAGTTAACTCATTTTCAGATAAAGATCTCAGAATTCGATGCTTTTCTGTTTCATTCATTGCGTCTTGATCCTCAAATTTAGAACTATCCTTAAACAAAACAGTCTACCAACACAAATATAGCTTACCTTTACAGATTTGCATGAAACTATGTGAGTGTAGATGCTTTTTAACCTATAAACATAAGTTCTTTCATCAGGAAGTGACTGTAATTTTGCAATATTCTTGCTAGCTTCAAACATTACTGCTCTGCTCTTAAGTAGGAAGCAGTCATGCTCACCCTTGTGGACATGTTCTCTCGTGTATCAATTTAATTTTGAGAAGACTGCTTTTTTTGGCAATCATTCAAGTTTAATTTTTAAAACTACTTTCTCTGTAGATGACCTGTCCTTCTCTTCAGTTCCTTTGTGGTATAAAGTTCTCCTACTACAGCAGGAGTTTCTAAGTGGAGAAATACCATTTCATTATTTAATATTACTTTCAGAAAAAAGTTAAAAATCTTCCTATTATATTTCAGACCTTCAACAGTTGCTGTGGATTTTTTCCTTCCTCACTTTTACTTTTATGTCCATAATTTTCCAGATATAGATCATCCACACATTTAGAAAAATGTATCACATGTTTCATCACATGAGCATGGTTTGCTTGGTCTCTACTGGGTGGTGAGACACAATTTTAATGTTGGGGAAAACAAAAATATGTAACAGAGACAATAATATTTGGCCCACAAAGCCAAAATTCTTAATTATCCAGTCCTTCATAGAAAAACATTTGTTAAGCCCTGGTTTAAAATAATAATCATTTAATTGTTCACAATTCTGTAATTCGGCAACTTGGTTGAGTTAAGCTTGGAAGGCTCTTTTGTTCTCTATGTGATATTCTCTAGGCTTTCACAAGTGTGTGGACCTCAACTTGTATGGCTGGGGACACTCTCCATTGTTCTTTCATCCTCCAGAAAACTGGTATGGGCTTTTTCACACAAGCGGTTGAAGAATTCCCAGCAATAAGAGAGTGGCAGTCACAGAGTACACAGGCTTTGCAAGCCTTTGCCTGTGATGAATTAGCTAATGTTCCATTGGCCAAAGTAAGTCACATAGCTGTTCCCAGAGTCAACACATAAGGGGACTATACAAAGCTGTGGATAAAAGCTGTCATGATTTATTAGATGTCATTACTATATCAATCTATCAGAGTCTGCTCCCTGGTATTCACTGCCCTCCAACATGCAAGTATATTTCCATGTTCCAAGACCCATCTAACCATGACAATAGGCTGAGGTCCATGATCTCATGATCCACATCAGGTCCAAATGTGGGTTAGGCTCCTTATGTGTAGTTTTTCAAGTTCTATTTGATTCATAGATCTGTGAGCTGAATTAAAAAGTATCACACACTCTCTCCTATTCCACATACATGCACATTCAACATACGATGATGAGATGAGGCAGGACAACTACAATAGATTCTTGCATTCAAAAATGGGAGGAACAGGGACATAAAAGAGTTACAAGTCCATAATAATTCTTAAATTAGGCACATTTTACAAGGCTCCTAAATCCAGGGGCAGACAATGGTCTAGAGTAGTGCCAAGTCTGCTCTCTGTGATTGGCTCCTCAATCCCTTTTTTTGGCCTCAATGCCTGGCCTTTTCATTCTGCCCTCTGAAGTTTTACTTTTTTTTTTTTCCTGTAACAAAAGTCTCCTGTTTGAACAAGAGCTACTTTCCCAGTCTCCTTTCTGTCCATAGATATCTTTGGACCCCAAGATATCTTTTTGTTTTGAGTGGTCTCAGTCCCTTTTAGTTCATGCTGGTGGTACTTCCACAAGTAACACTTCCTTAGAAACTATGGGTCCCTCTGATTCTTATCTGGGTTTAGTTCAACTTCTAATAGCCACTTCCATACATCATTTCAAAATATAATTTCCCCTACTTTGCACATATCAGGCTACTATAGGACAAAACATTTAAAATTGTTAGATACCATTTTTTGTCTGTTTGATAGCACTGCCTTAAGGATTTCAGAGGTGTTACCACAGAGTCATACAACCACACACTTGGTTTAATCTCTATCCCAGAAGATGGAGATACAAAGAAGTTTTGTTTATAATTCAGTGGGTCCTGGTTCTTCTATACTTTCTCTCAATCTTGTTGGCAAACTGAATAGTTCTGTATTGAGCTTGTCTACTTTTTCATTTCTGATCATAGGCGTATAAAATAATTAACATGACACTTGAAAATTTCTCCTGGTAATTTTCTTAGCCAGATTCACAAGTTCATTAGGTACATTTAATGTCTTCCAAGTTACTGTAGGCACTAGTTTGCCAGTTTTTCTTTCTTTGTTTTTGGTTGCTATATAACAATGAATTGCACTTTATACAGCTTCCGTTAAAAGTTTGTCACCACTTTTCCACCATCAACTAACAGCTCGATCATGATTTATTCAGCCTTCTGTAACCATTTACTTGCAACTTTTCCAGTCTCTGCCCATAACTGAATCACAAGGCCGCATTTTTTAGTTTTGATTTTGGAAGCCTCCCATTTTTAGGAACGAACATCTCTATCATTTGTCTATTGCTGCATTTAAGAACCATCCTCAAAATAAACATATTAAACTAATCACAATTTATTTGTTCATGACTGTCCCTCAGCAATTTCCTCTGCATTCCACACAGTTGGCTGTTCTGTGTTCAATACATTTTTAGAAAATTTTCCTGCAACTATTGTTGTTGGTATGCTTCTCTTTCTTCTATTCTTCCCCTGTCTCCAATCATTTCTATTAGATCGTTAAAGTGCATAATGGGCATATTTTCTGAAATTATTGCTGATTCAATCATTCTTTGCTTTGCTCATGCACTCTGTACATAGTTTTGTCATCAGGGATGTTAATACACAATCTTGCTGTCTTTTTCCAGGTAAATAGTTGCCATGCACTTCCTCACTCTCTTAGAACCAGGTAAGAGCATATAAATATGAGTAGAACTATCTCTCCTTATTTCTGGGAAAATGCTTTAAGAACAGGTGTGTGCTTCACCACATTCTCTTTTAACCATAAGTCCTGGTGACAGATCATAGTTTCTAAGAGATAGATTCGTTGCATATAGGAAAAATTCACTAGGTAATCATGAGATACTGAAAATGAATGAGTTATTTATTCACTATGAACAGGAAAACAGCAAAAGCAACTATCATCATTTTCCTTATTTATAATCAATCAATTTATGATTTTCTCTTTTATTGATTACATGAAAACACACATTCCTAGTAATCAGTAGCAAACCTTCAGTCAATCAAAGAAAAGATAATGGAAAAACTTACTCTGAGTTATCCACAATAACATAGGTGATCATATTGCTATTCATCATTTTCTATGTATGTATGCAGGTAAGTGGAGTACAGATTTGTGTGTGAAATCTATTTTCATACCAGATACCTATTTTTAAAAATATTGTATTCAAATAACTATTAGATATATAAATAAATAAATACAAATAATGTGTACATTCATATAATATCTATTTACATCTATTAATTTAAAATTACACAATGCATTATTTATTTATAGATTTTAGAGTTATTAAATAACTAATTTTCCCATCCCTTCTGAAATCTCTAGGAAAACTATATATATATATTTTTTATTATAAAGCAATGTTTTCATTTTTTCCTTTTTTATTACCATAACATTTTGGTTTATAACATTATATAAATTCAGACATACATCGTTATATATTTCAATTTCTGTGTAGATTACATCATGCTCACCCATCAAACACAAATTACCATTGTACACCACACATATGTACCTAATCACCCCTTTCACCCTCCTCCCTCCCTGGTTCTGCTATAGTAACCACCAGTCCAATCTGTGTTTCTGTACATTTGTTCGTTGCTGTTTTTATCTACTACTTATAAGTGAGATCATATAGTATTTGATTTTCTCTCTCTGACTTATTTCAGTTAGCATAATACCCTCAAGGTGCATCCATGTTGTCACAAATGGCCAGATTTCATCATTTCTTATGGGCTGAGTAGTATTTTATTGTGTATAGATATCACATCTTCTTTATCTATTCATCCCTTGATGGGCACCTAGGTTGCTTCCAAGTCTTGGCTATTGTGAATAATGCTGCCATGAACATCAGTGTTCATGTATCTTTATGCATTCGTGTTGTCATGTTCTTTGGAAAAATACCCAGCAGTGGAATAGCTGGATATATGGTAGATCTATTCTTGACTTTTTGAGGAATCTCCACACTGTTTTCCATAGTGACTGCACCAGTTTGCACTCCCACCAGCAGTTTATGAGGGTTCCCTTCTCTCCAGATCCTCTCCATCACTTATTGTTTCTTGTCTTGTTAATTATAGCCTTTGTGACGGGAGTAGGGTGCTATCTCATTGTGGTTTTGATTTTCAGTTCCCTGATAGTTAATGGTGTTGAACATCTTTTCCTGTGCCTGGTGGCCATCTGTATATCTCCTTTGGAGAATTTGTTCAGATCTTTTGCCTGTTTTTTAATTGGGTTGTTAGTTTTGTTGTTGTTGAATTGTATGAGTTCTTTGTATATTTTAGATACTAACCCCTTATCCATATATTGTCCCATTCCCCTTGTCAATGCTTTCTGCTCATATATTCATCTTATCTATTTTATTATACTCTCAAAGAGCTTAAATGTACCTTTATAATATGCAGAAGTGTACCACTTTAAAAGTTATAGTAATCTTTATTAAATGATTAGGAATTCTATCATAGTTTGTGCTTTCATACTATTTCATTATGTACATGTTTACAGGATTTTGAAAGAAGTAAACAGGTTATTTTCCCAGGAAGAGGACAATGCACTTCAGAAAATTTGTCATCAACACAATGCCACATATTTAGTTTGTATGTTTAGTATCAGACCTGGGACTATATCTTGTATCATTAGATTTCTTTTCCAGTCCTATGCAAATTCTCTTTTCCACTGAGCAATCATTATATTCCAGAGGCCAAACTGCATTCATGTAATCATTTCTTATCATCTAGTTCATTGCTCCAGAACCATTCATTTGTTTACTACAGAAAAAACAAAATCATCTCATTACTTGTCTGTCTCAGAAGACAAGAACTGTGTTTTCTATTTTGAGCATCCCGGTGGACTTGAAGAAGAGCTCAGGAACCTGGTAAAGGGGTCTAAATGCTGAAGGTTCACAGCACACCTGGAGTGAGCAGTTCATTTCCACAGGTAAGAAGAAAGATTTTACAAAATATTTTAGTTACAAAATATTTTAAAAGCTATAACCTTGAATGTAAAACTATGTTCTAGGTTTTAATATTTGAATCTGACATAGAAATTTCTAGTTAGCTCAGAATCAAATTAAAAATGAAATAAGAGAACTCCAGGGAACATAAGAAGGCAAATAGGTTGGAGCTGGCCTGGGGGCACAGCGGTTAAGTTCGCACATTCTGCTTTGGCGGCCCAGGGTTAGCTGGTTTGGATCTCGGGTGCAGACATGGCACCACTTGGCAAGCCATGCTGTGGCAGGCACCCACATATAAAGTAGAGGAAGATGGGCATGAATGTTAGCTCTGGGCCAATCTTCTTTGGCAAAAAGAGGAGGATTGATGGCAGATGTTAGCTTAAGGCTGATTTTCCTAAAAAAAAAAAAGCGAGAGAAGGCAAATAGGAAAGACTCCCATTACATTTAGTTCAATAGAGCTCCAAATTAGAAATTTGCTTTAATTTCTTTGATGGATGATACTAGTTAGAATAAGGGTAGTAGAAATAAATTGTTATATTTAAAATTTAGAAAAACTATTAAATGGAGAAAAGATTACCTATCAACCAACCACTGGGTATATGCCATTGAGGAATCATAATTTTTTTTCATGGAAGGATACAAATGAATTTTAAATATATTTTATTATTTAGGTAATTCATCTAGGAAGTACTTCAAGTTTTTATTTTGTTTTGTTTTAATATCATGGTACTTAAGCTTGACAGCTTTATAAAAAAATTCAAATACTTGAGGATATTATTTTGCATTATTTCTAGGGGATCACAGTTCTAGAATTATGGCATGTCACCATGAGTCTGCAGTATGGTCAAATGAAAATAGCTTAATGTGTGGCAACAGGGAAAACTGGATTGACTCTACTACGAATTTATTATGTGAGCCTGGTCAACTTACAGGTCTAGCTAGTCTTCAGTTTTCTTATCTACAAATGGACACTGAATGGCTTAGTTTGCAAGTTGCTGTGTAGATTACATAAGATAATGTACACAAAAAATTTACATTCTAGTAATGACTTAACAATGCGTGGTAGCTACTTTAGTTTTACTTCTCAAGCTTAGTTCTTGTAGCTCTTCTCATGAGGGTTGAGGAACTGATTGTAATTTTCCAGAATCATAACGTTTTGTTAAAAATTTGGGATGTATATTTTTGTCTTTCTAGCTTCTCTCTTAACGTGAGATTAGCTAAATGTAAACATAATCAGTTATAATCTTCCTAAATATTAGTTGACAGAGACGTCTGTTTGAAGAACACCTTGGAGAAAGTAAATAAACCTCAGGCTTTTGTCTGTTCTCCCCTGAATTTCCTACAGTGAAGTGGATAATTGCTCTAATGGGACATGACTGGGAATAAAACATGTCCCCATTCATAAACCACATTCTTGCCCTACAGATAAGATAAGAGATATTAAGAGTTATGAAAAATTTATTATGGGCCAAATTATCAGAGGGGTTACAAAAACTGATTCGTATTTTACCGACATGCCCAAGTCAGAATGTAAGGACAGAGATGCATTTTTAAGATGCCTGATAATTAATATTGGGATTCACTGGGCTTAATCTCATGAGACTGATATTTTAATATATATTAAATGTCAAATAACAAACATATGTACAGCTATGTACTTACAGGCTGGCCCCGTGGCTGAGCGGTTAATTTTGCACACTCTGCTTTGGTGGCCCAGGGTTTTGCCAGTTTGGATCCTGGATGTGGACATGGCACTGCTCATTAGGTCATGCTGAGGTGGCGTCCCGCATGCCACAACTAGCAGGACTCACAATAAAATGTACAACTATGTACTGGGGGAATTTGGGGAGAAAAAGCAGAGAAAAAAAGAAATACTTAGCTTCTGGTTTGGAGCTGGTTCATTGCTCAATGCTTAGATGAAAAATTTATTTTACAGCTCTCTATGTATTTTGTTGTAGTTAAATAAAATTTGAAAGCCATTTCATTTATGTGTAGCCTTCACATAAAATCGACACTTTAGCAAGACCTTTTAATGAATCTCATAAACAAGCACTTTGAAGTCACATAATGTTCATGTAGTATCAAAGATATGCCTGAATATTTGGACAATTTTAGCTATTATTAGATTTGGAAGAATAGTTACTTTCCCAAGTTCACTCTGTGAATAGGTATTAAATCTGAGATTTTAATACAGGGTTTTAGTGTCCAAATAAAATATTCTTATTCTTTCACAATTATCTGGTCTTGAACACATCAGTTAAGTAAAGGTTAGAATTGTAATGTAGCTGAGATCTCCTCTGTGTATGTCAGTTAACATGCATTTTGTAATGGATTCCTTTAGTAGACCACCTATTGGCAAATTTTCAAAATTTGCTTGAATCGTGTTAGTTTTTTCACTGTGCTTCTTCCTGTTTGCTCAGTTCCTGTTTGATCCCTGACTCAATAGATAACAAGAATCCATGTATTCTTGAAAGAGAGAAAGAGGGACAGAGAGAGAGAGAGCTATGAAGAAAGATAGAAAATGAGGAAATTTATAAACATAAATGTATTTTTGTGATGCCTAAAATATACATTAATATGTTGTTATTAATTGAGGTTTATGTTATTTTATTAGTATAACCATTCAAACAAAACTAAAATTTATTATAATTCAGTTGGGTTTGTGAGTTATTGTGAATAATATGTGAGTTTTTTTAATTAACACAGAGGTCAGTATGTACCTTAGTATTTTTTTACTGTAGAATTCTGTAAGGATTAAATGAGCATTTTTGTTCATAATCCCACCCTTAAAAAGCTATTTATTCCATATGTTAGGAAAATCTGTGACATAAAACTAGGAGGACCTCCTGCAAAAATAAAGACGTGACTTTCTTTACCTTCTAATGACACTTTGCTCATTCTCTTCTTGCTGCATGGTCATCTCAATATGACAAAAAATGTGGTGTGTTTCATGTTAGGAACATAAATCATCTGTAGGTCATTGAATTCAGCCAAACCCTGAACATGATAGATTTTTCACCCCTTTAAATACATTTTGGTCTGTGAAAAGCCAAAGGATACACACCAGTCTCCCTGCTGAAATTTTACTCCTAAATATAATAGATGCAGTGTTTAATAATGCTTCAATGATGGAGACTTTCAATCCAGATACAGGTGACTCTTTAACTTTTTGTTTAATATACACTTTCCTTTCTTTATACTCCCCCAGAAGAGAAACAATCTGATGGCATATAAAAATATACCAGATATAAAATAGGATATTGTGGTTTAAATAAGGAATTAATTCTGTTGGCAATAGCTTCTATAAACAGTGTATTATCTCTTGTTAGAAGATATTTATTTCATAGAAATTTTAGAAACTTTCTAAGGAGGTATAAAAAATGGCCATGATTTATTTTGACAGAAATATGTCTCAAAAATACACCCAAGGTCTTTGCAGGGATAATAAGTATATGAATAGAGAAAAATTTTACATTGGTATTTGGTTAAAATTCGAAAAACATTAGCAGTATTATAAATTGTGGAGAACAAAATGGATACTTTAGTATTATGTGTTTCAAAGAAAGAAAATGGAAAGACAAAACAAAACACAATGCTCCATATTTGTTTCCTAACAAATTGAATCTACCTCCAGAATAACATCTATTGTTCTATTCACTACTGTTATAGAAGTCCTAATGAAATGGGAAAATAGCCAGAAAAGATATCAAATTGTTTGATTGGAAAAGGGTGCTTCGTACAACAAGCTGAAAAGTAAGTCTAACACTGCATTTTCTAGCCACCTGGGAATATTTTAAAATTTAAATAATTTTCACTTTGATTTTATAGTTTATTTCAACCCAATCTTGTGATTTAAGTGTATTTGCTTCAATTTTACTAATTATGAACTTTAAGGAAAGGCTTGTCATGTACACTGTGGAAAACCTGGGATTAAAACTCAGATGTGTAGTACTATCTATTATAATACTTTTGCGTTTAAAAATTTGTATATTTATTTGTCTTTGTGAGTTTTAAGGTGATGTAATATGAAGAGAGGAGGGAGTAAGTGTAAGATAAAATACACTAACAATTAAACCAAGTAAATTGGCTGTTCTTCACGTGATAAATTTATCAAGCAACCAAATGAAATAATTACTTTATCGATACAGGGCAATACATCCACTTGAACTCAACTTCTTCATCACTGCCTATTCCTTCACTGCCAAGGATTCCAATATGCTCTTCTCAGAAGCAAACGTGAGGATGTAACTGAGTGCATTCTATTTCCAAAAATATTGCATTTAGAACATAAAAATAAAAACTGAAATGCCAGAGTTGCCATCAGATGTAGATTTATACACAATCCAGGTGAAGAATACGAGTGAAGTTACCATGTTTATATTGGTGGGCTTCTTGGGTGATTTTGAGGTGCAACTCTTCCTATTTTTGCTATTTCTAACAATCTATCTTTTCACTCTGGTAGGAAATTTGGGACTGATTGTGTTGGTTATTGGGGATTCCCGGCTCCACAACCCTATGTACTATTTTCTGAGTGTGTTATCATTCTTGGATGCCTGCCTTTCTTCGGTTGTCACCCCAAAAATGTTAATCAATTTCCTGTCAGAGAATAAAACTATATCATTCCTTGGATGTGCAGCACAGATGTTTTTCTATGTTACTTTTGCGACCACAGAATGCTTTCTCCTGGCTGCAATGGCATATAATCGCTATGTAGCAATCTACAACCCTCTGCTGTATTCAGTTAACATGTCACCCAGGGTCTACGTGCCACTCATCATCTTTTCCTATCTTTGTGGCATTTTTAATGCTTCAGTGCACACAGGGGCAACATTTACCCTATCCTTCTGTGCATCCAATGAAATTAGACATTTTTTTTGTGACATCCCTCCTGTCCTCACCATTTCTTGTTCTGACACGAGCAAAAACCATCTTCTAGTCTTCTACTTTACAGGCATTATTGAAATTGTCACTATCCTGATTGTCCTGGTCTCCTATGGTTTCATTCTGTTGGCCATTCTGAGGATGCGTTCTGCTGAAGGGAGACAAAAAGTCTTTTCTACATATGGCTCTCACCTAACTGGAGTGTCACTATTTTATGGAACAGTCTTCTCCATGTATGTGAGACCAAATTCCAGCTACTCTTTGGACCGGGACATGATAGTGTCGATTTTTTACAGCATTGCCATTCCCATGCTGAATCCCATCATCTACAGTTTAAGGAATAAAGACGTAAAAGAGGCAGTAAAAAGAGTGTTTGGGAAAAATTGATTTATCAATAATATATACTCTTCACAGTAAATATTAAATTGAAACCAATTAAAATTCGTGTTCATTGTCTCTATATCAAAAAGTTATGGTTAAAGTATTGTTTTTAGTTTCATAGTCCCTTTCTGTTCTCAGAAATAGTTAAATAAAGGTCATAGTCAACCAGCTATCTATGCAGTGTTTACACATGCAGAAAACTGTTATCCAACTGCTTCTAAGTTTATATGTAGAGAGATATAGATATAGATATGTCCCCCAAGTACACACAAACATATATACACACATATACACATATGTATGCTGATACTGGTTGTACTATTTTGCTGGGGCTGCCAAAACAGAGTACCAAAGACTGGATTGATAAAACAACAGAAATTTATTTTCTCACTCTTCTGGATGCTAGACTTTTAGATCAAGGTGTTGACTAATTTGATTTCTTCTGAAACTTCTCTCTCCCTAGCTTGCAGATGACCAACTTCTCCTTATGTCGTCACATGATATTTTCTCTCTGAATGTTTGTTCCTGATATCCTCCTCTCACAAGGCCAGCAGTCATATTGGATTAAGGCCCACTCTAAATGCCTAATTTTAAGGTAGTTACCTCCTCAAAGACTCTATCTCCAAGTACAGTTACATTCTGAGGTACTGGGGATTAAGATTTAAAAATACAAATATTAGTTTATTTACACATACACACAGGCATATATGTATGTAACCTTTACATTAAATTGTAAGTATTATCTTTCATCTCCATATCACTCAAATTGGATAGGCTCCCATAGTGGCAATCACAAGTAACTTTATAATTATAACTGCCTAGCTTGAGCAAATACCACCTCAATGATAATAAACTCACAGTTCATATAATCCCAATCCACTCTGTACGGAGTCATTGGTATCAGAATCCAGTTCAAAGTACTCTGCTACATGCTTAGATCTATGCATTTGCAGCAATCTAATCCCAGCCTATGGTTCAAGGACCACAGAAAATGTGTTAAAATTCCTGCTGTCCATCATCATGTTGTTTGTGAGGGAGCACTTCTCCTCTTTTATTATTTTATTATTTCATCCAGAACATGAGCATTAAACCCATTCTTTATTTCCTCTCAAAATACAGAGATTAGTCATTAGCATTTATCAAGATTATACTTAAACTCAAGAATGACAGGAGATAAGCACATCAGAGAATAAGGTACAACTGGCTGGCATATTGGGCTCTTCCCACAAGTAAGCCCTAGCCATCTTTATGAGTCTCCCTGCAGGGGTGATCCTGACTCAGTTTGGACTCTATTTTTTTCCTTGACTCTTTACCCTCTTGTGATGCCCTTGAAGAATCATGTCTCCTCAGTGTCTGGGCCCAAGAGTCAAGATATAGAATAGAGTCTTTCCTATGCATATGTTCAGCTCTGTTTCCAACCACCTTATTTGCATTACTAGACATGTCTTCTTCAAAGTTGATTATAAGTAGTAGTGTTTTATTCTTCCTTACTTACTCTCATCATTATCACTGTTATTATTATTTCATAAAAATCTATGTAGTAACAACAGAACAATCTCCTAGAAAATAGAGTGCAACTTTAGGATATTTCCCTAAAGTGGGATTATTAAGTTTAAATAACACCTCAGCATTACTCATGTAGAGCTCCTCTTACCACAATAAATTTTTCCCTTGGTTTTTCTGCATTTCCTTTCTCATGTTTGGAAGGCTCTGCACACTGGTATTCACATGATTCTTTCCTTCAAAGATCTCTTCTTAGTGAGACTCTTATTGACTACATTATAATTGCAATTTATCCCCGTAGTATCTCCTCATAGTCTACCTTCCTTAAATTTTCCCATGGTGCTTATCAGTATTTTACATAATATGCATTTTCATTTATATTTAATTTATTGTCTAATCTACTTTCCAGAGTCTGGAACCATGTCTGACACATATTGTTGCTCGAAATATATTCTCTTAATGAGAAAATATTTTAGCCAGCATTCTGTCAAAACAGCTTATTTAATTCACTTTAGAGATATACATGAAACAGAGATAAAATTTTTCATTTAAATATTTGTTATTCTTTGAGAATTTCTGGTTAGTTTTTCACTTTTATAATTTTCATCATCCTTCCACTGATCTATTTTGTTATTCTTTTCGAAACTTCTACTTTGGATGTGGATTTTCCACTGTCACCATGTCAGTAGCATTCCACATATCTTACTCTCTCACCCTTTCATTATCAATATTTCTCACTTTTTCCTTATTTCTCTTTGAATTAGGAGTACTTTAATTATTTTTCAATGGCTAAATGGAATAGTTTGACAGTCTTTTTATTTAATTGTATTTTATTTCAAAACAGATTGCAGTTTGTATCATTTTCTGTATTCAGACCTCATTTTTTTCTAATATTGACATTTTGCACGAATGCTGCACATAGTCTTGAAAAGAAAAAGAATCTTCTCTTATTCTGGTCAATGTTTGATACATACTTATCTTTAAAAACAATCTTATTGCTTGTTTAGTAATTCTGTTATGTCCTCATTAATGTTTGTTGACTAAAAATATATAACAGAGATGTATTAGGTTTTCCTAACGTTAAAATGATGCTATGTCTGTCTTTGCATCTCCCATATGAGAAATTTCCTGATTTAAGATATTTGTTGCTACGATACTTTTTGCATAGATAACACTCACTGCTAAGTCTTCATTGTGCATTACGTAATCATTGCAAAGTAGTTTTAATTTATTTTGATGTTATTTCCTGCATTCTATATTTCTTGATATTAATATTAGAACCAATACTTTTTCCATGCATATTGCCTAAATATATCTTTTCCTAAGCATTTATTTTTACCCTTCTGAAACACTTGATAATATATTTAGACTTACGAAACTATACTGAATGTATTTTTTTTAAGGTATGTTAGGTGTAATTTTAATTATTGTTAAACGTATATTTAGTCTTTGGTTTCTCATAATGTCCGTATTACAAATATGTCATACACAAACAGAGGCATATACAAGCATGTATATACAGTCATACAAACACACACAAACACATTTAAAAATCACCTTAACATTATCCCCATTGTCCTTTTTTTAGATGCAACTTCTTGGTTTTGTACTATGACAATATTCATTTAGTAATTAACAGTTACATTTCAGTTTTGTTACCTTTAATCCTATATTCACATTTGTCTTGTTTTCGGTTTCCTTGATTCCATTTTTCTTGGCATGAAGTACTGCTTTTGAAAAATGTGTTGTCAGTTTATTTTCCTAATCCTTAAAAGTAACAAAGTTTCTGGATCTGGCTTCTGTATAGAAAATACTGACTAATACATATAACTTAATACTGATCATTCTTTACTGACATAGAATATAATGTACTCTTTCAATAGGAAGTTTCAATCTTCTTTCAATTCAGAAAAGAATTATTGATCACAGCTTGTGATATTTATGCTGTTGCTCTGGCTTAGTTTTCTTCTTTGACGGATCAATTCATATGCATGTTCTACTTTCTTTGTCTATGTATTCTTCCTTTCTTCCATTTCTCTTACTGCTATATTTTTACAGGATTAATTCACTTTTTGTTTGTTTCACATGATTTTTTTCTTGTCAAATGCCAATGATTTTAGAGATATTTAAGTCTTAAGACATAATTTTTAGTATATTTAAAGAGTTGTGTATTTTTATCACTCCTAAATGAGAGCTTGTACTGGCTAGCAGCCATTTCCCATTCTCTGACCCCCAAACCTAGGAACCACTAAGGTACTTTTATGTTTTTATAGATTTGGCTATTCTGCACGTTTAATATAAATAATATCATACAATACGCGGTCTTTTCCATCTAACTTATTAAACTTAGAAATATGTTTTTGAAGTTCATCCACGTTGGAGTATCTATCAGTAATTTATTCATTTTTTTGCCCAACAATATTCCTTTGTGTGGGTATGCCATTTTTTATTCAACCATTCATCAGTTAATGGGCATTTGGGTCATTTCCACACTTTGACTATTATTAATAATGCTTATAAACTTTTTTGTACAACTGAACGTATGCTTTCACTTATCTTGGGTATGCACCAAGGAGTAGGCCCAGGCCCATGTGGTTTTACAGATGAATTCCACCATTTAAATTAGAATAACTATTGATCTTTCATAACTTCTTACAGGAAATAGAAGAAGAGGAAGCACTTATCAACTCATTCTGTGACATCAACACTTATCAACTCACCCTGATGCCAAAAGCAGACAAAGACATCACAAGTAGAGAAAACAAATGGTAAATGTGCTTTAATTATTATGAATACAGATGTAAAGATTTTTCAGCAAAACACTGGCAAATCAAATTTGGCCATGAATTGTGATATTTTGTCATAAAATTTACTTTTATGTCTTATTTAAAATTACAATCCACCAGCAAAAAGTTTTGCTTTGCTCATTTATTTTTGAAGCAATTAAAATTAAAAACTCTATACTTTTTTATTTACCTTTATTTTCACATTTTTAATGTTCTTTTTAAATTTCTTTGTCTCAACCCATGTTTCCTTCTGTTATACTCCTGCCTGGGAAGTTGGTGAAGCACAAGCTTGCTTGCTGTAAGTTATTTCAGTTTGTGCGCATGTGAGTGTTCACTTGCATGCCTGTGTTCATGTGTGAATTCATGCATTTATATTTTCCTGACAAAGTTTTCATTTGCCTATATATTGGAAAGATATTTCAAATATTTCACTCACTGTGTACAAAATTCTGAATTGATAATTATCTTTCACTACGTTAAATATATCTCTTCATGATTTCCAGGTGTGTCTCATTTCTTTGTAGAGTGCTATAATATTTATGTTTTTTGCTTCAGTATATTATATATATATATATATTTCTTCCTGAATTCCTTAATGTGTCTATAGTTATCTTTTTTTAATCAATGATTCTTTGAGTGTAGTCTATTTTCTTTGTTGATTGGTTTGGTTTTTGTGTTTATCTGTAATGGTTAATTTTTCATTCAAATTGGTTGGGCTATGGAGTACCCAGATATTTGGCCAATCATTATTCTGGACATTTCAGTAATGATGTTTTTGTTAAGATTAAAATTTAAATTGGTAAACATTGTGTGAAACAAATTGCCCTCCACACTGTGAATGAGCCTTATCCAATAAGTTCAAGGCCTGAATAGAACAAAAGGACCACCCTTCCCTGTGCAAGAGAGTATTTTCTGGGGCATTGCCTTCAGACATCATCTGCAACATTAACTCTTCCTAGTTCTACAGAAGAGTGCTTAGACTCCAACTGAAATATTGGTTCTCCTGGGTCTCTAGACTTCTGGCTAATCCCAAAAATTTTGGATTTACCAGCCTTCACAATTCTATGAGGAAATCTTTTATAACAATTCTCACTCCCTCTAATTATCTTTCTCTCTGTAAATATATATCCTATTGGTTTTGTTTCTCTGGAGAACACTGACTAATGCAAATGTTGTTACTGAGAATGGTTCTAGAGAATCAGAATTTTAAAGATGAATTTTCTGAATTTGTTCTGGAGTTTCTGAAATTGGATATCTAAGATGATTTAGCATTAGTGTCATTTAAAGACATTAATGACTCTATTTCGAGTAGTAAAGTGAACACTGACAGTCTGAGAGTAGAGATATGCAAAATATTGCCATTGGATATTCCTAATGAAATGCTTATAAGAAGTAAGTGTATGAATGACCATGTATATGATGCTTCCAAACATTTTAATAAAACTAACAAGCATAATAAGATTGGCTTGTTGATTCTAATATAATTGGACAAAGAGATGAAAGAAAAGGATAGGTTCATGAATTCAAATTCTCAACTTGAGAGCCACATAAATGACTTCAAAGTTTCTGTGTCTGCCCCTGTCTCCTCTAAGTACAGAGCTGAGATTGCTGGAAACACAATCCAGAATCACCCAGCCTTGCAGAGTGTCTACTGTTAAAGTGAGGGCATTAATTGAGAAAAAAAATGGGATTCTGAAAATTGGAATGGAAATGTGAGAACCCTGATGAAGCTGAGGAGATTTATCCCCTAAATTTTGATGTCTACTTGGCCAATAGAAATAGGCTTACCATTCTCATCTGAGGAGGTTAATCTTGCATTGTCTAAAGAAAATGCTATGGCCTCTCCTGAGGCAGTTATCATGCAATACAATGCTGATTCTCATCTGTACCCACCTCCACCATCCCTCTTTGCTTCTAGACCTATAAGTATACAAAAGTCCCAGGAGGTCCCTAAAGGTGAAGTATGAAGTGTAACCCATGAGGGAGTACACTACCCTCCAAAAGACCTACTTGAGTTTTCCAATTTATACAGATAGTAATATGGGCAACATGCATGGATAAAGGGTGTGGGGTAATGTTGGAAGAAACGTAACAGGATTAGGCCAAACTTATTGATATGGGTCTACTGAGCAGAGATTTTGCATTTCATCTTGCAGATCAGGGAGTTAGAAAGGACTCTAACAGTGTGTTTGAATAGTAGGCTGAAACATTGAGCAAAAGGTGGCCCATAGTGAGCAATTGGTAATGTCCAGTCTGAACTTGGTTTAATGTAGGGAAAGGATTCAATGTTTAGGGGATTTGAATGTTAGAATAGATCTGTCATTTTTTACATACTCACCCTCACTGGGAGGATTCAGTAGACATACCTTTCACCAGCACTGTGAGAAATAAATTTGACAGAGGAGATCCAGCATTCTTGAAGAACTCCCTGATTATGCTTCCTAATAGGCTAAACCTTTACAATGGGAATTGTAGCCATTGAATCAGGAAATCTAAATTCAATGGGAATAATTGGATCCTAGGGTGTCAGAGGCCAACAGGCAGCATTCAATCACGAAAGGCAAGGTGGACATCGTTAGGGTAATTTCCAGTGGAATCAAAGCAGAAATCAAAAGAATCTATCTCACACAGACCTCTGGTGTTGTCTGGTTAATCATGGTTTTCCTAGAAGTGAAATAGGTAGTCTTTAACATTATTACTTGATCTGTATAAGCAGCAAAGATTTATATCAAGTGAATCAAAGTCTAATTAAAATCATTAAAATAGGTAGTCAGAGCCCCTCATTCAATTCACAGGCTTGAGACAGTTTACAGACCCAGAACTCCTTGCATGAAAAGGAAGATGGTTCTGGAAATTCTGGGAGCAAAATGGTGGGGTGAGCTGACCCAGGACTCTCTCCCCTCCAAAGTACAACAAGGGACTGAAAAAAACCCCCCTGAATTTCAGCTAATGAACCTAATGCCAGGACTCAGAGACCTACAGTATCAAAAGACAGAAGATGGAGCCCCTGCTGCCCACTTTGGAGGAGCTGGAACTGGGTAAGAGAGAACATCGCTCCATCCCCTAGAAACCGGGATTGCCGCACGGGTCTGGGAAGGAGCGGTGGAGGGGCCGTGTGACCAGGGTATCATCTAGGACTCCCGCCGCCAGTACAGTGGAAAGCCGCTGATGGGGGAAAGCTTCCATGCGCAGGGACCCCATAAATGCAGGGCCCCATGAGACCAGAGAACAGAACTTGTCAGATTTAGATCGGTATTCAAGAGAAACAGCCCCCGTCCCTGCCCCGGCAAAGCTCACTGGGCGCTGCCATCTTGCCCGAAGGCGGATAGCTCAGAACTTGCAGCACTCTACCCCCATCTAGTGGCGACAGGTTGTAACTGCAACCGAATTCTACCACCATGCAAAAAACCCGCTCCTCTACCATCCAGCAATTTATAAAAGCCCCAGACCAGAAGGAAAACCATAAAAATATAGAATCAAGTCCTGAGGACTTGGAATTAGGTAAACTAAATGAAAATGAGTTCAGAGCAGCTATAATCAAAAAACTCAATGAGGTAGAAAGATAGAGAAACAAGCCGAATTCTGGAGTTACTTCACAAAAGAAGTTGAAATTATAAAGAAGAATCAAACAGAAGTACTAGAGATAAGAAACACAATGGACCAGGTAAAACAGAATACGGATTCCCTGAATGCCTAGGTAGATTCCATAGAAGAGCAAATTAGCATAATCGAAGATAGACAGGCTGAATGGCTCCAGACAGAGGAAAAAGAGAACTAAGGATTAAAAGGAATGAGGAAAGTATTAGAGAGATAGCAGATTGAATGAGGAGAAAGAATTTAAGGATGATAGGAATTCCCGAGAATGTAGAAAAGGAAAATGGAGCAGAAAGTGTGCTTAATGAAATTATAGAAGAGAACTTCCCAAATCTAGGGATTGAGGGAGAAATGTGTGTAGAGGAAGCTTTCAGATCTCCTAGATTTGTCAATGTAAATAGACCTACTGCAAGGCATATAGTAGTACAAATGGCAAATAGGAATGACAAAGAAACAATACTCAGGGCTGTAAGACAAAAGAGAATTACCTACAAAGGAGCCCCTATCAGACTTTCAGCGGATTTCTCTGCAGAAACCTTATAAGCTAGGAGAGAATGGAGTGACATATTCAAAGCTTTAAAAGATAAAAATCTTCAGCAAAGAATACTCTATCCAGCAAGCATATCCTTCAGATATAAGGGAGAAATTAAATCTTTTCTAGACAAAAGTTAAGGGAATTTGTAACCAAAAGTCCTCCACTACAAGGAATCCTCAAGAAGTTTCTCATACCTGAAAAAAGAAAAAAGGGAGAAAGGGATCACAAACCACAAAGTAGGGAGACAGATAAATAGAACCAGAATAGGATAGCAAATATTCAACTATAGCATTAGGATAAAGTTAAGGAAACTACCAAAGCAAAGATGATCTTATCACTCTAACTACAAACTCATAGCACAAGTTGTAACAAGAAGTGAAAATAATAATTTAGGAGGGGAAGAGCAAAGGGACTAAATTAGTCTAGGCCAAGTAAGTAAGAGACCACCAGATAATAGACTATATTATACACGAGATTCTAAATACAAACATCAGGGTAGACACTAAACTAAACAACAGAACGGAGACACAAAACATAAATAAGCAAAAGTCTAAGAAACCCAGCATAAAAAAATTGCAGTATCAAATGGGTAGGATAAAGCACACAGGAAGAGAAAACCAGGAAAGCCAAATAATGAGCAACAGATTGACAGGTTTAAGTCCACATGCATCAATAATCACTCTCAATGTAAATGGAATGAACTCTCCAATAAAAAGACACAGAGTGGCAAAATGGATTAAAGAACAAGATCCAACAATTTGTTTCCTCCAGAAAACACACCTCAGCCTCAAGGACAAACACAGGCTCAGGGTGAAGGGGTAGAGGGAAATACTTCAAGCTAATAGCAAGGAAAATAAAGCAGGTGTTGCAATTCTTATATCAGACAAAGTGGATTTCAAAATAAGACAGGTAAAGAGACACACAGGGACAATATATAATGATCAAAGGGACACTTCATCAATAAGAAATAAGGCTTACAAATATCTATGCACCCAACATAGGAGCACCAAGGTTCATAAAGCAACTATTAACAGACCTAAAGGAAGATGTTAAAAACAACACAATAATAGTAGGGGACCTCAGCACCCCACTCACATCAATGGACAGATCATCCAGACAGAAAATCAACAAAGAAATAGTGGAGCTAAATGGAAAACTAAAACAATTGGATTTAATATACATATATAGATCACTTCATCCTAAAAAAGCAGAATACACATTCTTCTCAAGTGCACATGGAACATTCTCAAGGATTAGACCATATGTTGGAAACAAGGCAACCCGCTACAAATTTAAAAAAATTGAAATAATTACAAGCATCTTCTCTGATCATAATGCTATAAGGCTAGAACTTAATTACAAGAAAAAAGCTGAGGAATGCACAACGATGTGGAGTCTAGACAATACACTACTGAACAAGCAATGGATCATTGAAGAAATTAAAGAAGAAATCAAAAAATACCTGTAAACAAATGAAAATGATAACATGCCATACCAACTCATATGGGATACAGCAAAAGCTCTATTAAGAGGAAAATTAATCACAATACAGGCACACCTTAACAAACAAGAAAAATCCCAAATAAGCAATCTTAAAGTACACCTAACTGAGCTAGAGAAAGAAGAGCAAATAACGCCCAAAGTCAGCAGAAGGAGAGAAATAATAAAAATCAGAGCAGAAATAAATACTATCGAAACGAAAAAGGCAGTTGAAAGGATCAAGGAAACAAAGAGCTGGTTCTTTGAGAAGATAAATAAAATTGACAAACCCCTAGCCAGACTTACAAAGAAAAAAAGGGAGAAAGCTCAAATAAACAAAATCAGAAATAAAAGAGGAGAAATAACAGACTCTGCAGAAATACAATGGATTATAAGAGAATACTATGAAAAACTCTATGCTAACAGAATGGATAACCTAGAGGAAATGGATAAATTCTTGGACTCCTACAATCTTCCAAAGCTCACTCAAGAAGAAGCAGACAATTTGAACAGACCAATCATAAGGAAAGAGATTGAAACAGCAATCAAAAACATCCCAAAGAATAAAACCCCAGGACCAGATGGCTTTCCTGGGGAATTCTACCAAACTTTGAGAGAGGATTTAATACCTATCCTTTTCAAGCTATTCCAAAAACTTAGGGAGGATGGAACACTTCCTAACACATTCTATGAGGCCAACATCACGCTGATACCAAAGCCAGACAAGGACACCACGAAAAAAGAGAACTACAGGCCAATATCACTGATGAACATAGATGCCAAAACTCTAAACAAAATTTTGGCCACCAGAATTCAGCAATGCATCAAAAGGATCATACATCATGATCAAGTGGGATTCATACCAGGGACACAGGGATGGTTCAACATCCGCAAATCGATCAACGTGATACACCACATCAACAAACTGAGGAATAAAAACCACACAATCATCTCAATAGATGCAGAGAAAGCATTTGACAAATCCAACAGCCATTTACGATAAAAGCTCTGAACTAAATGGGCATAGAAGGGAACTACCTCAACATAATAAAGGCCATATATGACAAACCCACAGCCAACATCATACTCAATGGGCAAAAACTGAGTGCCATCCCCCTGAAAACAGGAATGAGGCAAGGATGCCCTCTATCACCACTCTTATTTAACATAGTACTGGAGGTGCTGGCCAGAGCAATCAGGCAAGAAAAAGGAATCCAAATAGGGAGGGAAGAAGTGAAACTCTCGCTGTTTGCAGACGACATGATCTTATATGTAGAAAACCCCAAAGAATCCATTGGAAACTCCTAGAAGTAATCAACAACTACAGCAAAGTTGCAGGGTATAAAATCAATTTGCATAAATCAGTAGCATTTCTATACTCCAGTAATGAACCAACAGAAAAAGAACTCAAGAATACAATACCATTCACAATCGCAACAAAAAGAATAAAATACGTCAGGGTAAATTTAACTAAGGAAGCGAAGGACCTATATAATGAAAATTACAAGGCCTTTCTGAAGAATTGGATGACGACATAAGGAGATGGAAAGACATTCCATGTACATGGATTGGAAGAATAAACATAGTTAAAATGTCCGTTCTACCTAAAGCAATCTACTCATTCAACACTATTCCAATCAGAATCCCAATGACATTCTTTACAGAATTAGAACAAAGAATCCTAAACTTTATATGGGGCAACAAAAGACCCCGAATTGCTAAAGCAATCCTCAGAAAAAAAGAACAAAACGGGAGGCATCACAATCCCTGACTTCAAAACTTACTACAAAGATACAGTAATCAAAACAGCATGGTACTGGTACAAAAACAGGTGCACAGATCAATGGAACAGAATTGAAAGCCCAGAAATAAAACCACACATCTATGGACAGCTTATCTTTGACAAAGGAGCTGAGTGAATACAATGGAGAAAAGAAAGTCTTTTCAACAAATGGTGCTGGGAAAACTGGAAAGCGCTATGTAAAAGAATGAAAATTGACCATTCTTTTTCACCATTCACCAAAATAAACTCAAAATGGATCAAAGACCTAAAGGTGAGACCTGAAACCATAAGGCTCCTATAAGAAAACGCAGGCAGTACACTCTTTGACATCAGTATTAAAAGTACATTTTTGGACATCGTGTCTTCTCAGAGAAGGGACACAATAGAAAGAATAAACAAATGGGACTTCATCAGACTAAAGAGCTTCTTCAAGGCAAATGAAAACAGGATTGAAACAAAAAAACAACCCACTAAATGGGAAAAAAATATTTGCAAGTCATATATCTGACAAAGGCTTAATATCCATAATATATAGAGAACTCTCACAACTCAACAACAAAAAATCAAACAACCCAATCAAAAAATGGGCTGGAGACATGAACAGACATTTCTCCAAAGAAGATATACTGATGGCCAATAGGCACATGAAAAGATGCTCATCATCGCTGATCATCAGGGAAAGGCAAATCAAAACTACACTAAGATATCACCTTACACCCATTAGAATGACAAAAATATCTAAAACTAATAGTAACAAATGTTGGAGAGACTTTGGAGAGAATGGAACCCTCATACACTGCTGGTGGGAATGCAAACTAGTGCAGCCACTACGGAAAATAGTATGGAGATTCCTCAAAAAATTGAAAATATAACTAACATATGACCCAGCCATTCCGCTACTGGGTATCTATCCAAAGAGCTTGAAGTCAGCAATTACAAAAGTCCTATGTACCCCAATGTTCATTGCAGCATTATTTACAATAGCCAAGACATGGAAGCAACCTAAGTGCCCATCAACAGATGAATGGATAAAGAAGTTGTGGTATATATATACTATGGAATACTACTCAGCTGCAAAACAGAACAAAATCATCCCATTTGCAGCAACATGGATGGACCTTGAGGGAATTATGTTAAGTGAAATAAGCCAGTTAGAGAAGGATAATCTCTGTATGACTCCACTCATATGATGAATTTAAAAATGTGGACAAAGAGAACAGATTAGTGGCTACCAGGGGAAAGGTGGGGTGGGGGGGTGGGCACAAAGGGTGAAATGGTGCACCTACAACACGAATGACAAACATTAACGTACAACTGAAATTTCACAAGATTGTAACCTATCATTAACTCAATAAAAAATATAAAATAACAAAAATAAAGGAAGATGGTTCCCCTTAAGGAAGGGCCCAGTCCACTACTGAAAATTGATACTGTTAACCTTTCTCCCAGCCTTCCCTAAATGGACCTATGGACTTATACCAGGGAACCGCACCGGGGAAAAGGAAATAATTATAACTTTTTCATATTACTGGACACTGACTGTGAACTGACATTGATTCCAGGAAACCCAAAATGTCACTGTGGCCCCCCAACCTTGTGGAGGTCAAGTGATCAATAGAGTTTTAGCTGAGGTTCATTTCACAGTGAGCCCAGTGCATCCCCAAACTCATCGTGTAGTTATTTCCACACTTCCAGAATACATAATTGGAATATATATACTTAGCAGTTGGCATAATCCCCACATTGGTTCCCTGACTTTGGAGATGGGAGTATTATGATAGAAAAGTCTACTTGGAAGACATTAGAACTTACTTTACCTAGGAAAATGGTAAGTCAAAAGCAGTACTGCATTCCTGGAGGGGTTACAGATATTTGTGCCACCTACATGGACTCAAAAGATGCATGGGTGGTGATTCCCATCACATTAACATTCAATTCCTCTGTCTGACTTGTTCAGAAGATCTAAGCTGAAGATTGATAGTGGATTATTATAAATGTAAGTAAGTGGTGACTTCAATTGCAGCAGGTGTACCAGATGTGGTTTCATTGCTTGAGCAAACTAACACATTCCCTGGTACCTGGTTAGTAGCTATTGATATTTTATTCTGTATTTGTCCATAAGGCCCATCAGAAGCAGTTTCATTTCAACTGGCAAGGCCAGCAGTTCACTTTCACTGTCTCACCTCAGAGGTGAATAAACTCTCCAAATTTATGTCATAATAAAAGTTTTCAGGAATCTTGATCACCTTTCCTTTCCAAAAAAGATTAACACTGGTCCATTACATAGATGACATTATGCTGATTGAACCTAGTGAGCAAGAAGTAGAAACTACTCAACTTTATTCTAAGATAGTTTCCTATCATAGGGTGGGGAATAAATCTGACTAAATTCCAAGGACCTTCTGTCTCAGTGAAATTTCTAGAGATCCAGTGATGTGGAGCACATGAAGATATCTTTTCAAAGGTGAACTTATTTTTAGCTGCTGCATCTAGTCCCTCCTATAACAAAGAAGTCAGCACAACACCTAGTGAGCCTCTTTGGATTTTGGAGGCAATACATTCCTCATTTAGGTGTGTTACTCAGGCCCATTTACCAAGTGATCCATAGAGCTGCTAATATTGAGTAGGGACCAGAAAAAGAGAAGGCTCTACAACAGCTCTAGGCTCCTATGTACGCTGTTATGCAACTTGGACCATTTGTTCCAGTAGATGCAGTGGTGCTTGAAGTGTCAGTGGTGGATAGGGATGCTGTTTGGAGCCTTTGGGAGGCTACTATAGGTGAATGACAACACGGTCCCTAGGATTTTGGAGGAAAGCCTTGTCAATCTCTGTGGATAAGTAATCTTTTTTTTTTTTTAAAGATTGGCCTTGAGCTAATATCTGTTGCCAATTCTCCTCTTTTTTTTGTTTCCTCCCCAAAGCCCAAGTATGTAGTTGCATATACTAGTTGTAAGTCCTAGCTCTTCTGTGTGGGATGCTGCCTTAGTGTGTCTTGACAAGCAGTGTGTAGGTCCACACCCAGGATCCGAACTGGCAAACCCTGGGCCACCGAAGCAGAGTGCACGAATTTAAACACTATGGTATTGGGCCAGCCCCAATTGTCTTTTTTTCAAGAGTGAGATCTTGGCCTGTCACTAGGCCTTAGTAGAAAGTGAACACATGACCATGGCCTACAATGTTACTATTAGACCTATGATACCTATTATGAACTGAGTGTCATCTGATAAAAATGTTGAAATTTTTGATTTAAAGACACATATGTATTTCAAGGAAATTAAAATAAAAACAAAATATTTAATGTTTGCCTTTCTATTTACTATGTTTCATGTTTTTTATTTCTTTCTGAGACATGCGTTTTCCTCTGGTATCATGTTGCTACAGGCTAAATGATTTGGTTGTCTTCTCCGGTAAATCAAGTTTGGTAGTAATGGATTCTCTTTGTCTTCTTTTACTGACAGTTTCTATGTTTAAATTTCAGCCAATTTTTATTTTTGAATAGCTTCATTAATGTGACACTGAAGCAAATAATAAAAAAAAACACATATCTAAAGCTTATAGTTGACAAATTCTTCATATATACACAGCAGTGAAACCATCATTGCAATCACGATAAGGAACATATCCATCACGCCCAGAAATTTCCTCATATTCCTCCTCTCATCCCCCCAGACAAGAAAGATGAAATTGAAATTTAATTCCATTGTGGCCAAGAACATATTCTGTATTATTATTTTTTTAACTATTGGGACTTTTTTTTAATGGTACAGCTTTTGGCTTATCTTGTTGAATATTTTCCATAAAAAGGGTGCATATGCTGTTGTGTTTGGAAATATAGATAAAAACTTTAGGTCACACATTTTTATGCACAATTTCCATAACTGACAGCATGTGTACTTTTTCCAGTTATTTTATTAGAAATTGCCTTTTACATTTTTTTCTACAGTACTCTGCTCAGAGACTCATTTCAAACTGAGAGTTTTACTTTGTGAAGATATTTTCAGATATGTAAGGAGTTGGAAAATCAATCACATTTGGGGATTCCTAAAAACAATTCAAATGCACATTTCAATATAGAAGGAGATTAACAAATTTTAAAATTTGACTAATAAGGTGGGCTGGCCTGGTGGCACAGCTGTTAAGTTTGCACATTCGGCTTCTCGGTGGCCCGGGGTTGGCCATTTCAGAGCCCAGGTGCGAACATGGCACCACTTGGCAAAAGCCATGCTGTGGTAGGCATCCCACATATAAAGTAGATGAAGATGGGCATGGATGTTAGCTCGGGGCCAGTCTTCCTCAGCAAAAAATCCGGATGATTGGCAGTAGTTAGCTCAGGCTAATCTTCCTAAAAAAAAAAAATTCGACTAAAAATATATGGCTTAAAAATCTAGTAGAGAATGTTGAATAAAAATTTCAAAAGACTTTAAAATAGATATTTAAAGTCTGTTTAAATTTGATTTCATCAATATAGGGTTTATATGTGAATTGTGGCTTCTTACTATTTTTCTTCTCACCCTCCAGGAGTCTAATCTGATTTTCTTGACATAGTATTGAAAAGATTTCTGTTGCTAGAGAAGCCAAGTCCTAATGCCCAAGTGATATTCCTTTTTGTCTAATATCCTAATCACCAAAGACAATCAGATGGCTAAATCAAGAGTCAAGGTGCAAGGGGTGACAAAAAGGCATGGACACAAGAGAGAAGTGACTGACTGGGGGCCATTATCACATAACTGTAAGATGGTCTTTTTAATGACTCCATAAGTGTCTATTATATTTATGCACCATATTTAT
Source organism: Equus quagga (assembly GCF_021613505.1). Classification (NCBI taxonomy): domain Eukaryota; kingdom Metazoa; phylum Chordata; class Mammalia; order Perissodactyla; family Equidae; genus Equus; species Equus quagga. The sequence goes on along the minus strand of NW_025800286.1, from coordinate 110,347 downwards.
TATAATATTTCTCAATATAAGCACACATTTGTCCAGTTTTTATTGCTTAGAAAAATAGTGCTTCAGTAAACGTTATATTACTCATTTATTATTTGCATTAGTCCTTCTTATAATATATCCTTACACATTTAGCTTTTATTTCTATGAGGAAATCATTTAGTAATGACTGTATCACCTAAGGATGTTTTGTTTCTTTAATGGAGAATGTTAAGATAGTGTCTAGAAAGGCATTGGTGAAAGAATGGAAAAATGGCATGATTTCAATTATAGAGCATACTATATATCATATCATCTTGTTTAGAGACATCTCTATTTTTTAGTTACAGTGAAGAAGAAACTGATCTTTCAACATAAAACTGATAAATAAATGAACACAATTGGCAAAGCTCTGACAACATACGGGTCTACTAAAAGAAATTACAGCAATCGTTTATTTAAAAATTTAAGACAATAGTCAAAATTAGATTTCAGTTAAATCTACACACAAATTAAATATATATAACAATAATTTTTGCTAGTTCTAATGTCTCACAAGGCTGATAATTTGACAAGAAATTTTCTCAGTGCCTTTCTAACATCTTTGTTCCTCAGACTGTATATCAAAGGATTAAACATTAGGGTCAAAATGGTATAGAAAAGAGAGAGCAGTTTGTCCGTTCCTTCATACTGATTAGATTTAGGTTTTAAATAGGTGAGAGTGGCTGATCCATAAAATAAAACTACAACTATGAGATGGGAAGAACAAGTTGAAAATGCTTTGGTCTGTCCCGTGCTTGATGGCAATTTCAAGATGGTGGAGATAATTCTGCTATAGGACCTAAGTATCAACATAAAGGGAACAGTGACAAACAATACAGCAAATATGTAGATGAACATCTCATTCACAAAAATGTCTCCACAAGCCAGCTTCAGTGATGGGGGTATGTCACAGAAGAAGTGGTTGATTTGGTTAGAACCACAAAAAGGTAGAGAGAAAATCTGGCATGTGTGCCCTATTCCAACTGGAACTCCATTGATCCAGGAGGCAACCACCAGCTGCACACAGACCTTGTGGTTCATGACAAGAGGGTAGTGCAGAGGGTTACAAATGGCCACATAGTGATCATAGGCCATCAGGGCCAGAAGGAAACACTCAGTGCCTCCTAGTATAAGGAAGAAGCACATTTGTGTAGCACAGGCAAATAAAGAAATATTTCCTTTCTGTGTCCAAAGGTCCATGAGCATTCTGGGAATTGTGACAGAAACATAACAGATTTCTAGGAAGGAAAAATTGCTGAACTAAAAATACATGGGGGTCTGAAGAATGGAATCTACTCTTGTTATTAGAATTATGATCCCATTTCCCAACAAGATAATCATGTAGATGACTAAGAATATCCCAAAAAGTAACCAGTGGAATTTGGGAATGTCAGAAAAGCCCAAGAGAACAAATTCCATCATTACAGTGAAATTTGTTTCTGTAATTTTCAAATTATTTTCTCTCTGTGGACTTACATTTTTTGCTGCATTTTCATCTTTTTAATTGAATTGGAGTATGGACTTTGGTGTTTATAATTTCTCAAATATTTTCTGACACTTGTATTCTGTAGTTCTGGGAGATTTGATGAGAAACCCACAGCTATGAACTCATCTGCAGAAAAAAAAATTAATAAACAAAGTGCTTAAATGATTTATAATCTTAGATTTGCATTCTAATTATACCAATAAGATACATAAAGCTAGATATTTTTACTTAACCTTGCAGTGCAAGAAAGGAGAATGCAGATGACCTACTCTGGTCAAAACCCCAACTCAATTAATTATCAATTGATCAAAATTCCAAGAAATTTTCCCAATAAATCTAGTCCATAATATAATATCTGACCTGTGAGATCTAACACAATGTCCCACTGACTATTTGTATTTATGTCTTTTCTATCCTTGATATTACATCCCATGATCCATTCTGTAAAGAAATAGCACAATTCTCTCCCCAATGTATTACTCCATATACGATTCTGAATTAAATTAAAAGTAGAAATTATTATTAGAATTGGTTATTTCATATGAATTGAGAGAAGGTAATTAAAAATGCAATGAGAATATAAAAGTCAAATATTTAATTTTCAAAGTCATAAGGTTCCAGTAATTCTCATTCTAATTTGTTGATTTTATTGCTTAAAAAACAACTTTTTGGCATTTAACTATTTTCAAACCTAGTAATATTTGGTCATATTGCTTTATTTTGAGCCGAAATTAAGTTTCCTAGGGAAAAGTAAAATCAGTATATAAAACGATCCACAAATGTAGTCAGATATTATGTCCAACTCCTGTCATATTTATGATCTGATTTGACTGGGTAACAAAAATAATAATAGGATATAGGACAAAAAAGTTGAGCCAAATATTCTTTTCCAGAAAATTATAATTTGGGAAAAATACATGCTTCATGTTTTCCCCAATGGCAGGAGATTCCCTAATAAAAGGAGAGTCTTTCTTATAGACATTCTTTTATTTATAATGGCAACATTTACTTTATTATCAGTATAGCAAACTATGCTTAATTAATTTGAATATAATACATCATTCTTTGATGATAGTTTTCTTAATAGATTATTACTTAAAATGAATAATTAACACTATTGTAATTGTTAATATTAGAAAAAACAGGAATTTATATACTTCAAACGCTTCAAACAAGCTATTTAACTTTTTAATTCAGAAAGTCAGACATCTACAGGTACTATCTTAATGAATGCATTTTTTACCAACATGTATCATATCATGATTTTAATTGTTTATTATTTATTGAATCTTGATTCTGAAATTTAAAAAAGTCTTGAATTGAATTAGAATACCAACATATCAAAAGTTCATATTTACCTTTTACAACTGATGTAAAGTTGCTACTTTCTCATTCACGACTTTTTAAAAAATGCTAAATTGTTTAGGATCTCTACCATTTTTAAACAAGATCTTTCTTATCTTGCTTTTTAAAGAGCAAGTGCTCCTTACAGATGAAATAATCACTTCTTGCCTGTGGGAATACCTCATTTGCCTGTTTACATCTAAACTGCTTTTTAAATGTTCTTGTTTGCAGTTAATTTGGTGTGTTTTTTCAAACAATTCTTCTAAAGTAGACCAGACTTTCCTGCAGCCTCTCTATGGAATATAATTTCATGCACTCTTCATTTCCCATGCCAAATAGAAATGGCAAGCAATAGGATATATTGGAGTATATAAGGAAGCCATTTGGTGTAAACCTAACTCGGCCTGACTTTGTTTTTTCCAAAAGGGCCTGACTGTGGCCATTGAGCATGCATTGTATATCTGCTTTAAACATTTACTATGGCAAGAACAAATGCCCTTAAGATAAAAGGTGCAACTTCCCCCCACATTGGCATTTCCTTAGGGATAAGCATCTTTCCTTAGGCTAGGAACTGATTGCTGCACTGGACTTTGACCACCCCACTCACAAGTGACCACCGAGTTTGAGTTAGAGACAACAGGCTAGCCACCCTGCTGTGTTCACTGAGACAGCAGACCTACCTGCTGTGTCCATCAATCGCTGTGCTGACAGAGCAGTCTCGCGACTATTGTAAAAGGGACATTTCAATCCTATGTGAAATATCCTGTTTGGGGGTATATAACCACTCTGTTCACCCCTCTTCTTTGGTGCCCTTTCTTCCTTCTGGAAGAAAGGCCCTATGCCATGGTCCTCACATTTTAGCTCAGAATAAACTCACCCAAATTTTCATTTATAGATTGTATGGATTATTTTCGTTGACACCCAAATACAGTCAGAGTGCACAGATGTCCTAGAAGAAGAAGTATTCTTAATTGTCTGATGCTACCTGCAGGAAACTGTTCAAATTCATTACCTACTGATTTCTTACTTGTCTTATTTTATTTTCTATGGTTCCTCTGAAGAAAACTTTTCAGCAAATCATGCATGGTTAACATCACCTAGACATGTTCTACTTATTTTCTCATCTTTAAGCAGTACTGGTTTGCTTTGTAGAAGAAGTAGACATTTGTGGGTGTGGGGTAAATTTTATGAAGACAAAGGCCATTCTGTATTACAAAAACTAAGGTTACTTTCTTCAAGTTATGATTTTTCTCTCAGACACTGTGGAAGCCCCTGAACAGAAAAACCAGGCTCGTTAATGAACTCTATAAACAAAGATTGAGAATAAATATTATCTGGCCCATCTCAGTGGCACAGCAGTTGAGTTCCTGTGTTCCGCATTGGTGGCCCGGGGTTTACCAGTTCAGATCCCAGGTGTGGACCTATGCACCACTTGTCAGGACATGCTGTGGCAGGCACCCCACATATAAGGTAGAGGAAAATGGGAGTGGACGTTAGCTCAAGGCCAGTCTTCTTCAGCAAAATGAGGAGGATTGGCGCCAGATGTTAGCTCAGGGCTAATCTTCCTCAAAAAAAAAAAGTATTTAACAAAAGAACAAATATTATTAGTACAAATTTTTTAAAAATTAGAAGTCCCTCTTTCTTATTGTAACATTTAATAATTTAACCTTTCTCAATTTCAAGGCTCCTCCATACACTTCATGGGGAGCACCACTTCAAGCATGAACCTAATGTTTCCAGCCCCAATTTCCTGCTTTACTGTTGACTAAGACTTGTTTCCATATCAATTTGGTATTGTTTCTGCAACAGAGTTGTTAACAGGTGAGAGACTTTGCTCATCACTCTATCAGGAGAATATTTCTTCCCACTTTGGGCTTCAACATTTTTCCTTACTCAGGAGGTTATAGTCGCTCTCTATTCTTTCACTACATGTGTTTTTGGAGAAGATAGACACTTCCTGATCTCTGACCTCTACTGGCTCTGACAAAGCACCCCAAAAACCCACTGCCAGGGAGGCAAAATTAGACACTAATAGTCAGAACAAGATATTTGTGTTTTCTGACTCTAGATAATGTGCTCCTGCCATCCTCACTGGTTTCAATGCCAGCACTGAACAGATAGCAGGTGACAATGGGAAACTTATGACTAACTGATTGTGTAAAACACTGAGTTTTGGCCAGGAGACTCAAGTCACATGTTTTTCAGAGGAAAAGAATACCTAAAAGCCCACCCTACACATAGTGAGAATTTCTGGACTTGACACAAGCCTCCCATGGCCAGAAAAGAGAAGACACATTTTCTTTTTTTTTATTTTCCATGGAAAACACTCCATCAGGGGGAGAAATTCTGACAAAAGTCTCATTGCTGAATTTGAGAAATACTCTTATTACCAACTGAAGCAATGTGTGCATATGAATGAAGTAGTGAAACAAGATACAGTCGGCCCTCTGCATCCTTGTTTCTGAATTCCAGGATTCAACTGCCAATGGAAAGGGTTACCATAGTTGCATCTGCACTGAACAGGTACATACTTTTTTCTTGTCATTATCCCCAACAACACACTATAACAACTATTTACATAGCATTTACACTGTATTAGGTAGTAGAAGTAATTTACTGATGATTTAAATCATATGGGAAAGTATGCATATATTCTATCCAAATACTACTTTAAATAAGGGCCTTGAGCATCCGCAGATTTTAGTATCCACAGAGGTCCTGGAACCAATTCCCAGTGATACCGATGGGGTTCAGGGCAGGCAACCCCAAGATGCGCCACACTGTTGTGTGTATTATTTCAAGCTGAAGAAAATAAAGGCTCAGAAGACTCAGGAAGAACATTTGACCTTTCCCCACTAACTGCCTAAAAGAAATTTAAAATAAAGACCTGTTCCCAGGACAGGCCATCACTATAGATAATTCTGGGTATCTGCTAGACTGGGAGGATCCTCGCTAAGCCCACTCTTATCAAAGTTCTATTTACCAAACATTGGCTTTTTCATTTCCATGTGAGTTGCCTTCCTGCCATTTGAAGCCCCAAATCACTACCCGCAAAATCCTCCTTGTCTTTATCTAAAGATACTTAAACAGGCATCCTCGGCTGGTTGGATGAGCTATTCACTTTCTCCTGAGTTTCTCCTATGAATACATGCTATTAATCTTTGATTTTCTCCAGGTAACCTGCCTTTTTAATTGTTTGACCAGCCATAAGAACCTTAAGGAAAAGGTGGGGTGGAATTCTTCCACTTCCCCAATAATACCCAGGACTATATACTATATGTAGTGCATGCAACTGCCTGATGCTTTTTATGCCATTTCAGTGCTATTTATACACCAGTTTCTGCTTTCAACAGTTTCCTGTGACAGTCATCTGTGCTTCTGATTTTATTTTTGATGGATATCTACTTTATGTTCTATACATACACAGCTCCATGATCATTTCCTGATAATCTACTGTATGTTTATTTTTTCTTATTCCTTCTTCTTTCATTTTTTTCTTTTCTTCATCTTTGCACATTCAAAAATATTTAAGGATTTGTTATGTGTAGAATATGTAACTTTTTCATTTCTTTTACTTTCTACCTTATTTATGTCTGTTTATTTAAACTGCAGCTAATTTTGACAGCATATATCTGTGTTCTGCTTTTGTGTCTTAATATCTACCTTTTAATTGGACTACTTAGTCCATAAGTATTTATAATGTCATTATGATGTCCTGTTATTTTCTATTTCTTTCCACTTTTTTCTTTTTTTTTTTTTTGCTGCTGTTTGTTTCTTCCAATTTTGGGCTTAAATTATTTTCTTTTTTTACATTTTATTTCTCCCCCTGCCTTTTTATACGTGCCACTTTTTATCATTTCAGTGATTGTTTCTGGGCTAAGAATTAAAAATATGCATCTTTAACCTTGCCAAAGTTGACCTAGGGTGAAAAGTGTCCCATTTTAATCTTTCTCCTTTAGAAATGATTCTTCTACTTTTCACATTCCACCTCATCCTTCCTGTTTCACACTACCCACTTCCCTCCCAACTCAGACTCCACAAATGTGATAATCTTATAACAGTATAATTCCCTTTCATCAATTTTCATTCTTTGTATTCCTGATATGATCTATTTTACTTGTATGTATACGATAAATTGCAACTAACTCTATCATTATTTTAGTTTTAAATAGTTGTGTCAACATGATGTATAAAGATTGATTTTCTTTTGATTCAAATAGAGTCGTCTTGCAGTTATATATATTTTAGACAATCTGATATTATTCCACCTGTCCTTGAGGCTTGACAAATAAAAATGGCAAGCAATAGGATATATTGGAGTATATAAGGAAGCCATTTGGTATAAACCTAATTTGGCCTTACTTTGTTTTTCCAAAAGGGCCTCACTGTGGCCATTGAGCATGCATTGTATATCTGCTTAGACATTTTGAGATAAAGGTGCAACTTCCCTCCCCCTCCCAATGTTGGCATCTCCTTAAAGATTAAGCATCTTTCTTTAGGCTGGGAACTGATTGCAGCGCCCATCTGTGACCACCCAACTCGAGGCAACAGACCTGCCACCCTGTGGGGTTCACTGAGACAGCAGGCCTATCTGCTGTTTCCATCAATTTCTGTGCTGACAGAGCAGCCTCATGACTATTGTAAAAGGGACATTTCAATCATATGTGAAACATACTCTTTGAGGGTATATAACCACCCTGTATACCCCCACTTCTTTGGAGTGCTCTGTTCCTTTGTGGAAAGACTCTACCGGGTTATAATCCTCAGATTTAAGCTCAGAATAAACTCACCCAAATTTTCATTTATAGATTTGTTATGGATTATTTTCGTCGACACGCTCTAATCTTTTTTTTCCTTTGGTGAAGAAGATTGTCCCTGAGCTAACATCTTTAGCCAATCCTCCTCTTTTTGCTTAAGGAAGTTTCTCCCTGAGCTAACATCAGTGCTAATCTTCCTCTGTTTTTTATGTAGGTGCTGCAACAGCTTGGCTTGATGAGTGGTGTGTAAGTCTATTCCAGGGATCCAAACCCACAAACCCAGGGCTGCTGAAGAAGAGCACACAAACTTAACCTCTATGCAATCAGGCTGGCTCCTCCAATCAGTTTTTAAAATATTTTGGGGGGTTGTATAATTTCCATTAATTTGAAATAAATTTCACTGATATTTTTTGAACATCTCCAAATTGCTATAAATCTAATCACAGCAATTTTCATTTCACTTACTTTTCACTTACATTTCATTTCCTCTCATTTGCTGTTTCATTCTAAAATTTTAATTTGGTTCTTTTTTAGAGTTTTTATTTCGCTGATGAAATTCTCTGTTTACTCAATTTTCTGTTTAGTCATATTTTTTAAGTCCTTGGCTATGCTTATAAGAGATGTTTAAAGTCGGCTAACTCCATCATCTTAGATACTTGGGGTCATTTTCAGCTGATTCTTTTTTTCTTGTTTATGGTTTAGTTATCCTGAGTTTTTATTGTCCCTCTAATTTTTGCTGTATATTTTAAATTGTCAGTAATTCACTGTACAGACTGGATTCTGGTATCTTCCAATGAAGATCATTAATTTTTATAAAAAGCTATTGTTACTGGATGATCATTTTGACTTCTAAAGTCTGAGTTTTATGTTTTGTTACCATAAAGTTGTCAAAAGCCCATGGTGTTTCCCAGATCCAATTAACTTGGGGAAGTTGACATCCAAATTCTGTCTTCCCTACAGATGTTGTTGAGGCTTAGGTTTCTTTTTTTCTACAGTGGGTCTTGAGAAAGCTAAAGATCTTACTTTAGGGAAAAGGTCTTATTCCACAACCCTAACACATCTGACGACTCAGATGGCTGCTCCAGAAGCTATTGGTGTTAATAGTTCTGGTTAGAATATACTTACAGTGTTTCTGAGCTATGTTATCTTTAGTATCTCAATTCCTTCCCCAACCACATAGCAGTCACTTTCTTAAAAGCCTTCTGTAACCTTCCCCAGCATATGTGTATCCCATCGTTCTTCCAAAGATGTTCTCTCTCACCTTTTATGCCCTATAGGCAGATCATAGCCTTTTTAGTTGCCTTGAATGCTGATCTCTGCCTCCTCAGCTCAGTGGCACATATATGCTCTTCTTTGGTTCCAGTTTATCTGTACTTTGATCAGAAAATTGTCCCGAGGCATATAGCCAGCGTGAACATAGCATTAACATTGCAGATTTCCTTTCTGTGGTGGAGAGACTCTTAAGGCAGCCCCCATGGTCACTTCCTCCTGATAGCTGTACCTTTGGGGAATGCCATGCAATTGGATATAAGTAGTTCTGTGATTTGCTAATAATCTAAGCATATAGAAAGGATAAGAGGATGTGTGCAATTATGTGCACCTGAGTTCATTACATGAGATCATAATGCTCATCTTGCTAGGAGACACTATTGTCCATGCTGGTTTTAAGAAGCAAACTTTCATATTGACGGCTGCCTATATTGAGAGGCATATGAGCTGAGGATCAGAAAGGAAACTCTAGGAGCTGAGGCTTCCCTCTAGACAATTGCTAGCAAGAAATAAAATACTGAGTCTTACAACTGCAAGGACTTGAAATCTGCCAGTAAAACTGAATCCTTCCCCAGCCAAGCCTCAGATAAGATTGCATCCCTGGCTAACACATTGATTGAAATCTTGTGTGACTCTATGCATAGGATCAGGCTAATTAATGCCTAGACTACCATTGACCCACAGAAACTGTGAGATAATAAATGTTTGTAAGTGTGTGTGTGTGTGTTTAAGCTGTAAGTTTTTGGTAATTTGTTATACAACAATAGAAAAATAATATCTCTATCTCAGGCATCACAATCATTTTGTCTTATGTATAATGCCTGAGTAGAGTTTTCTCATAAAATTTGTCCTCTTTTATCTTTGTTTATGGTGAGAGGCTTATTCTGGTATTAGTGCTTCAGCATTACTGGAAATATTATTTACTTGGCCTGCATTGCTGTTTTCATATTTTTTATTTTAGAGAGTGAGTTTATATTATCTTTCCATAAAGATATTTCACCAAATATATTCCTTACTCTTTACACTATTTTAATTCAAAACATACTGTAGTGATCTTTTTTCAATACAATAAATTCTCTATTCCATTTTCTAGTTTCTAGTTATAGGTTTCTTGATTTATTATGTAGATATCGAGTAGATTATATTTTTATTATAACTTTGCTAGAAATGACACAAATGCAAAAACATTTTCCAGATTACAAGACATTTTAAGTTCCACTCCTTTTTTAAATGATTTTCTTGTTTTACTAATCCCCACTTAAAAGTACCATAAAAAGTAACTTATTCAAATACGTGATTATAAATCCCCTATCAGGCATGTCTGAAGACATATAGGAAGCCAAGGCAGAGTAGCCCTGAGATTCTAGGGAACATTATGAAGTCTTTAGCTAAGTGGGAAAAGTATAGGAAATCTGACATTACTAAATATATATATTTTCTGCTAAATATTACGGAACTGCTTTCTCAGACATTATCTCATTTTTATCATTTATCTCTATTATCTCACATACCTGGATCATTTCTCTTTTTGAGAATACAAAATATAGACTGTTTTTTATTAATGTCATAAAAGTTTATATCATTGTGAAATTTCAGTTCTACATTATTATCTGTCAGTCATCATATATATGCGTCCCTTTACTCCTTATGCCAACTTGCCAACACTCTTCCCCCCTGGTAGCGCCTAATCTGTTCTCATTGTCCATGAGTTTGTTTATCTTTCACATATGAATGAAATTATATGGTGTTTGTTTTTCTCTGTCTTATTTCACCTAACATAATACCCTCAACGTCCATCCATGTTGTTGGAAATGGGATGATTTTATCTTTTTATGGCTGAGTAGTATTCCATTTTTTATATATACTCCATCTTCTTTATCCATTCATCAGTTGATGGACACTTGGGTTGCTTCATTGTCTTGGCAATTGTAAATAACACTGCAATGAACATAAAGGTATGTAAGCCTCTCTGTGTTGTTAATTTCCTGTTCTTTGGATAAATACCCAGTAGTGGGATAGCTTGGTCATATGATATTTCTATTTTTAATTTTTTGCAAGATCTCCATACTGTTTTCCATAGTGGCTGCACCAGTTTGCATTCCTACCAGCAGTTTGGGAGGGTTCCCTTTGCTCCACATCCTCTCCAATGTTTGTTGTTTTTTGTCTTGGTAATTATAGCCATTCTAACAGGTTTAAAGTGACATCCCATTCTAGTTTTTTGTTTTTAAAGATTGGCACCTGAGCTAACAACTGTTGCCAATCTTTCCACACCCGTTCTTCTTATCCTCAAAGCCCCCCAGGACACAGCTGTATATTCTCGTTGTAGGTCCTTCTGCTTGTGCTATGTGGGATGCACCCTCAACATGGCCTGATGAGTGGTGCCATGTCTGTGCCCAGGATCTGAACCAGTGAAACCCCTTGCTGCCACAGCGGAGCACGCAAACTTAATCACTCAGCCATGGAGCTGGTCTCTATCCTATTGTAGTTTTTATTTGCATTTCCCTGATGATTAATGATTAACACCTTGTCAGATATATGATTTGCAAATATTTTCTCCTGGTTGATGCCTGTCTTTTCATTTTGTTCATGGTTTCCTTTGCCTTGCAGAAGATCTTTAGTTTGATAAGTTCCCATTTTTTTTGTTTTTTCTTTTGTTTCTCTTGCCTGAGTACATATAATATTCAAAAAGATATTTCAAAGACTAGTGTCAAAGTGTGTACTGCCTATATTTTCTTCTAGGAGTTTTATGGTTTCACATCTTACCTTCAAGTCTTTAATCCATTTTAAGTTAATTTTTGTGTATAGCAAAAGATAATAGTCTACTTTCATTCTTTTTCATATGGCTGTCCAGTGTTCCCAACACCATTTATTGAAGAGACTTTCCTTTCTCTATCGTATGGTCTTAGCTCCTCTGTTAAAGATTAGCTATCCATAGATGTGTGGTTTTATTTCTGGGCTTTAAATTCTGTTCCAGAGATCTGGGTGTCCACTTTTTTGCCAGTACCATGCTGTTTTGACTACTATAGCTTTGCAGTATGTTTTGAAGTCAGGGATTGTGATGCCTCCAGCTTTGTGGTTTTTTTTTTTCTCTCTCTCTCAGCATTGCTTTTGCTATTAGAGTTTTTTGGTTGTTCCATATAAATTTTTGGATTCTTTGCTCTATTCCTGTGAAGAATGTCATTGGGATTCTGATTGGGGTTGGACTGAATCTGTAGTTAAGTCATGTTTCCTAAGAATGAACTTGTATAAGCAATATCAATAATATTATAATGAAATATTTTTATAAAATAAAGACAGGATGTTCTACACAGACTAAGAATTGAAGCAGGGGTCCAGAGCCTTCAATTAGTGGATGAATTATAAGGTAGAGTGTTTAGAGGCAAAGTGAGCAATTCAGAGTTTAGTTCATTATCATAGATTAAAAACAATGAGAATCTAATAAAGGCTAATGGCTTTGGGAATGGAGAGGGAAAATGGGAATACCTATAATCCTTATGTTACATTTGAGCTGAGCTTCTGTTCTTATAGAGTTTATGGACTATTGGTGAAGCCAGACAGTTAAGTCAGGTGTTATCCTACAATAAGCAGAGTGTAGAAAGAATTGCAAGATGTTATGGGAGCATCAGACAATTTCTTAAGGAGGTGATATGTTCTGCTGAGACTTTGTCAGATCTCAAGGTATTACAGAATTACTTTTAAGAAAAGAGAATAAAACATATTCCAGGAAAAAAATGCTTTCATGTCCTTATTCAGTTTTGTATTCCAATAGATAGTCCAGTACTTATATGAAAGATTTATAAATATATCCAGATGGGTAATTGCATGAATGATTTGCCACTAGACTCAGCAATCATGCTTAATTTAACTAGATTTAAGTACTCACTGAAAAACAACTTGACACTAAGTGATTTAAATGGAAATTAGATTTATTTGGGTAATATAACCTTATTTAAATTATCAGAGTTTAATTTTACTCATTTGAAAATATACACAGCAATAACAATATGTAGCTCAGGGAGTTGTTTTGAGGAGTAAATTGTATCATCTATATTAACAATTTGACTTGAAGTAAGCAGTTGAACTTCCATTAAGCATTGTTATTATGATCATTATCATTTATTTTATTAATCATTATTTTAACATATATTTTTTCTTTCTTCTTGATCCTTGCTCATCTTTTATCCTGCACTGAAGTAGTCTTTTTGCAAGCTAGAAGAAAGAGGAGACAATGTACATGGTAGTGTTTTGGCAGAAATATTGAGTTAAATATTAGTGAACTATTCTATGCTGGGTGGAAACAAACCAGCACAGTACCTAATGAAAAACCACTGTAATTTAGCGGGATTTTATTTTTAGTTTTTTTCTCTGATTTGTGCAGTATCTTATATTTTGAGCACATAGAAGTAGACTTTATTATAGAAATATAAGCAAAATTAAATTTAAAAGTTTAACTCAAATCCTATTTAAGATATGAAAGCACCCCCAGAGATAACTTTGTTTGATTATTCTCTTTTCATAACTTGATCTACTCTTTCCATGAACAATTAATGGTACTTTGACAGTTCTTACATAGAACATCAGTTCTTCCTCTTCAATTTTTTCCTGTTAGCAGAAAGTACCCTAGCTGTGAAGAGTAGAGATGTCTGATTATTTGAAACTATTTTGTTATTGCTGATATTTTTGAAACTTACTATGTACTAACCACTCTGTTAATGACTTTACCTGTATTATCTCATTTGTTGCATTCTGAATGAAGTAAGAACTGTTGATATTCACATTTTGCATAAAAAGCCAAGGCCTAGGGAGGTTAAGGAATGTGCCCAATGTCAAGAAGCTAGTGTGTAATCTTGCTAACTACAAACTCAGCTGTGGAATGCCAGAGTCCATATTCTTAATCAAAACTCAATGGGCTTCATAGAACCTTCAATAGGAAATATTATATTGAATTTAATATTTGGACTAATATCAATAAAACTAAAAATATAAAACTTCACAACAGCAAGGTGATTTTATAGCTCATTTACTGTTATAAAAATGAAGGACTGATTACTTATATTTACAGTCTGCATATTTCAAGCTGAGAAGATTTATCTCATAAAGGAATCTGATAAGAAGAAAGTGTTTTCTTTGATTTCTTTCAATTTTTGAGTTTTAAAAATACACTACAGTAAAATAAGCAGAGAAAATAATTAATGCTTACATTTTTATGTTATGGAGAAACCAATGTGTTGCTTTATTCTAAAGAATATAGTTTTATATAAATTTCTGGCTTGATTTATTTTAGTAACAAATTGAGCCATTCTTATTTTTCCTCTAAGCTCATACTTAAATCAGTCAGTGCAACTTAGTAGGAAATAGACCCTTCTACATTCTGGGGGCATCTTCTCTCCATGAAATGTTGCATTTTTAAACTCAATAATCTGTTGATCAGGTGGTAATTTAGAAAATAACCAAGGCTGTCTCTGGTTGGATTAGTGCTGCACTGAAGCTTCTCTCTGTATGGAACATGAAAAACTAGCCTCCTGGTCACTCCTCCCTACATCTCTCCCCATCCTGTCCATCTTTGGAAAGCAGAGCAATTCTCCTACTGAGAAAAGTGGTATATGATATTAGCAGTCTTAAAGTTGGCTATATATATGTATGAAATCTGAGGTTACTAAATTTGAAATTATTAAAACATCACTTCTTAACCTCAAAGAATGTAACTTGGAAATTATCTAGATTTCATACATCATCTAGAAGTTTTATGTATTAAGGCCATCTGCTCATGCCACAGATGGCATTTCTTTTCAGCTACAATTTGGACAAGAGGATATAGCACACTGAGTTTCAAAGTTTTCTACATCGAGAAGGTGAAGATGGGAAAATAAGATTATAAGGGCTTAAAACTAATAGGAGAGAGAAGATAGAGTGAATTTTTATTATTGCTATGAATCTTTGGTAAGCTATGTAAAATAATTCATGCATTCATCTTTTCTCTGTTTATTGAAGTATTCAATAAGTATCTAACTATACCAGTTGATATCTAATACACTTCAGAAGGTACAGAAAAGTTTGTACCTTGTAGATTCATCACAATATCTGACTGTGAAACTCCTGTTCATCTTTTAGACTGAGGTTGTATATCACATCCTGGGAAAAGTGGCCCATTATTCCTGCAGTTGAAATTAAATATTTCTAATTTAATGCTCCAATATAACTCTTATCCCTCTGATATAACTTCTGTTTTGACCCATATTATAGTATGTTTTAAGTTTTATTCCATAATTTGAATTTCCTTTGATAAACTCGTTGATTCCAGGGTATTTCCAAGTATGGAACCATCTACATAGAATATTCTGAAGCTTTTTAGGGACTGAATAATTTACACCTATATGATTTAGTCTTCCAACATCACAAATCATATATTGTGATCTCTTCGATTGTTAGCAGTGAGTAAAATGTCAGAAAGGTGGTAAGAAATAAAAAAACAATATACTTAAGTGTGAAGAAGAGTTTCACAGGGAAAACGGTTAGGAGGTGATTGCAGTCATCTATGTGGGAGATGATAGTGACCAGGATCAGGATTGAAGTATATTGTGAGAAGTGGTCACAGGATTTGCATAGAGGTTATGCCCAAACACTTTCTTCTGTTTTGATTTTCAATTTTACCACACATAAAATCAGCTGTATTAGAAAATATGACATAACTATCATTCTTCATGTCTTTTATCCACATTTGCTAGTCAGTCATCAAATTATACTGATTCTATCTTCTAAATATCAATTAATTCCACTCATTTCTCTCTATTTTCATGGGGACTTCCTTACTTCTTATCCTTGTAATCTTTTCAAACTGAAATATCTTTTAAAAACTATTCATTATTTGAGGATTATTTCACTTTCATCAATCTTCTGTTTCTTAATTTAAGGAAAATATTTGTCTACAAAGAAAATTTAATCATGCCATTTTCCCCCATAATTCTCTCTGCTGGCTCTATTTGGTCCTCATGATTGTACTGTGTCCAAAGCTAGACACTGATATGCATCTACCAAGTTCAATTCTCCTTCATTTCTCTTTATTTTCCCTATAGTAGCTGGGATGTGTTTCCAGTCGCTCCTGCAGCTTGCATGACCATGTGACTTAGTTCTTTGAAATGAAATAGGAAAGGAAACAATGTGCGCAGACTTACTTGCTCAAGAGGACATCTTATGGAATTCCATTTCACTCTTCTTTGGCTGGCTGGCCAGGGAATGACCACAGCAACCATGGAAGTCCCCAGAGTAAAATGTGAGTCACTCCTTCCTGAATAATTGTGTAGAGTTGAGCCTCACACTAAACCTGGCATCCTGTCCTAGATTATCCTTCTTTAAGGCCCAAGGTCTAAGAATCATAGAAGTTTCCTATTTTTCATCTTAGTTTATCCTAATTAGTACAGATACATAGTTTTCTAACCCCCCCCCATGAATTGTCTAAGAACTTTCTTTGCTCTTATCCCTTACATTTCACATGGTCATTATATACTACATGAGTGCATATACCTGGCCACAGTTAATTGGTTCAACAATGAATGTTCTACCAAATGGTTAATCTAGAACCATTTCCCCCAAATGTTTGAATAAGAACCAAATGAAAATCATTCTTCTGTTTGTAATTACAATTTTTTAAACTTGAGAATTGTCGGAAATATCTCCCTTCATATTGATTGAAGGAAAGGTAGAACTCATCAGGGACATAGAGGAGAATTAAGCAGATGTTCATACGGTAGCAGAAATGATATAAGGAATATGAGTTCTCATTTCAACTTATTCCCTGGACACAGATACTGAATTCAGGATCTAGCAGCTTCGGTGTGTGTGAGGCAACCTATTACTTATGCAATCTACCCCACTATCTTGATTAGGTGCATTTGTTTTCTATTTTTGCAGTTTGAGGTTAGAAATCTAGCTATCACATGTCTCTCCCATCCCTAGCCTCAGTGAAAATGGGCATACAATTAGATGCTGACATTAACTGTATTTATGAAATAATTTGTGAAACTCATCCTCTGAACCCTGAAGTGTCAGGGTCATCCTACTCTCTTCTGCACAGTGAGGTGGCACCAATGAACAATGACATTATCATTGAGAACATAACCACAGAGTAGTAACATGGAAGTGGTATGAGGAGGCTGGAGCAGAAAATGTGAGCTGGATAAGTTTTGAGCATATACGGTTTAGTCTGCTTGCCTAATCCCTTCTTGTGCTGTTTATCTGGTGCATCAACTCTTCTTGAAACATTTAAAAGTCTCCAACAGAATCAATGTCCATCAACAAACTTTAAGTGTATGGAGTAATAAAAAATCTATAATCTTAAAAAATCCCATCCATTTCTGTTTTTTTCTTTATAATTCATTTATGCTGCTTTTCACATGGTTTTGTGTTCATACTGTTTAAATATTTAAGGCAAAATTATATGTAGTTTATCTATTTGTTGGTAAAAATTAACAGCACATAAACTTCTTTAATGACTTTTGCAGCAACTACATCACTTTCAGTATGTTGTGTTCTTTTTTATGTTACATTATCCTGTGTACTCAATTTATACTTTCCTTTTGGGCATGCTATTCTGATAAATTTGTAATATCCAAGCAGGTGGGATTGTTCATTGCTATTAATGTATTTTTGTTGGATTGTGACCTAATATAAAAGCCTATAATTGTCTTATGTTTTATAGAATGTATTAATATTTGCTGTGAGGATGGGACATCCTTAGGAGCTCCAAACCCAGGCCACACAATCCAGTGTCTCCAGGCTGCTGGTTTTCAGTTACCATTGTTGTCAAGCTGCTGGTTTTTAATTTGAGTTGATTTTTGGTAATGATGTAAGATAGGGATCCAATTTCATTCTTTTGCATGTGCATATATAGTTTTTTGAACACCATTTATTGAAGAGATTTTCCTTATCATGTATTCTTGGTGCCTTTGTTGAAAACAGGCTAACCATATATGAGTGGGTTTAATTCCGGGCTCTTTATTCTGTTCCTTGTATACCTGTCATTTTGCATACTAATACTAAACCATTTTGCTTACTATAGGATTGCAATGTAGTTTGAAATCAGGAAGTATGATGTCTCCAACTTTGCTCTTCTTAATAGAGATTACTTAGCTATAATGGTGTTTATTTTGTTTAGTGTGTGATTGAGCTCAATGTAGTTGGATGCTAATTAATGCACAGTTTCTTTTAAAATGTTTTAGCAAATCAGGGCTCTCAAAATATGTAGCATTGTGCAAATGTATTGTTGCTGGTACTGGTATTTTTTTCATTACTTTGTTTACAAATCAATCAATGCAACAACAGAAATCAATTTGAATCCAGGCAAGGAGTGAACTGAGTCATGATAGAAAGATCCTTGAAATGGACAATGCTGTCATTGACGAAGAAGATGAAGACAGCGGAATCACAGCCTATACTCTCAAAAAGAGAAAGTGAAACTGAGGATAAGATAGATCAGAAGATGTTAGTGAGATGCATACTGGAAACAACCTCTTGGACAAAATCTTCTCTCAGTGACTCAAACTTTAGTATTAAGGGTGTCAGTAGAATGTCAGTGTCTTTAAAATCCCATTGTTTTTTTCACATCAAATATGTTATGTTCATGTGAACAGATAATAGTAAATAGCTACTTCATATAAGTCTCATATGAAGTTACACAGCCTTGTTCTCAGGGAAAAATGTAATATGTCTGCAGTTTTAAAGGTAAAAATCAAAATTAAATAAAAGGAATATAGTGTATTTTACAATTTTGTTTACATTTTGAAAAAGAAAATTACTGGCAATGGCTTATTTAAAAATAGAAGCTGTTACTTCTCACTTTGCTTCTGATCTCTGTTTACATTATTTTATGAGCCCGTGTTAATTGTCTCTATTGGGCATTACCATTGGAGGATAAAGCTATGTCATTATAACCATATATATATAATCTTTATTATTTTCTCTTTATGTGTATTGTTTGTTTCTTTTCACTAGCTCTCACCAAACCGAGCACTTGAGATGATTCTGATGCAGTCTTCTTGTGTAACACAAGATTTAGGCATGATAATTTTATGATTTGTAAAACAAAACCTCAACTTTTATTTCACCTTTGCATGCTGCTTATTCGGTCTTTCAGTTAAATAAACCTATTTACATTTTCTGTACAAGTCTGTAACTTTTCTTTATCTTCCTGCTTCTCTTACTAGTATATTAATGAATCTGATATACCCTCAAAACAAACTGAGCTAATAAATTATATTTTCTTAATTTTATTTGTTATACAACACAAGGGTAAAATGATCATACAATTTCAGGAGGTTGAGGGTTTGGAGTCCAATTCAGAAACTCAGATTTTTTGACATAGATCTTCATCTAGCTGATCTCCTGTTTGCAAAACCTTGAAATTCACTGGTCAATGTTCATCATCTCCTTCTTTAGTAACAAATCTGGGGGTAATTTTTTTGTTAAGTGGCTGAAATACCATAAAGACTCTTCTGACATGTAGGAATGGTACATGGATATATACAACATTTTCACAGTGGGATTATAATCACAAAATTTAAAGAGAGTCTTAAAAATAGAACATCACTTTCTGAATCAAAGCAGTAAATTATATCTAAGTTTAGCAACAAATGATCATATTTGTACACTCTGATGCCACGCATTCTATTTGACATGCATTTTATATATTCTTAATAAAGTTATTTGTTTCGAAATTGTTTCAATAAATCTACGTTTTACTAAAGCTATCTATTTTCAATAAACTTCTTCATACATTCCTCTTAGACAGATTACATATTTTCACAGCAATTTAACTACTTTTTATTTGATTTTTTCCCCCATACACCCAACCATTTGGGTATTACATTCTTGGCATAATATTGCTTATCTCTGTCCTTTGAAATGTGCTGACCTTGAAATAACACACTATCTTCGATTTTATTTGACCTGTTAATGGGTTAAATGAGTTAAATGAGGTTATCACTTAATTTCAGCACTAGCCTTTATCTAACTATTGTTTACAAAATGTATGAATTCCTGTTTTTAATAGATTCATGAAAATTGCATTGTCGATATTAGTTTAAATTAACAAATTAAACCCAAAATTATTTTTGTATATTAATATCAAATTATCTGTATGCATTTTTTCTGCCTAAATGCAGGACTCCATCCATTAATAACATGATCTTTTTCTTTTTTGTTGTTTATATAAATCCCTGTGATCCTTGAATATTGATTCTTTCACTCCTTCCAACTTGTTTGCTTATTTTCCAATTTTGTGATGCTCACAGGTTTTTTGAGCTATTCTCTATTTGGCCTTATGGAATCACTAATGAAAACATTGACCAAAGAACAGTCTAAAGGCATACATTTCACACTTCCTTCATTAATTTTAAGAAATAAATTATCAAAAACCATTGAATAAGGCAAAATATCCCTTGATATGTTTACATTTGGGGAATATGATGACAGTAAACATTCAAGTGAAATAAAGGCCTGGGAAAATTAGGAAAACAGAAAGCAATATAGACAGTATAGCAGAGGCAAAAAGAATGTTACATTCATAGAGGAGAGTTTAATAATTATTGTCAGATTCTAAAGAAAGAAGTAAATGATAAAAATCACACTTAATATAATAATTAGAAGTCTCAATGCTTTTGCAATTTAAATTGCATTTAAGTTAAATAAAATAAAAAATATTTGAAACATTTTTCACATAAATTCATTAGACAATAAAAGCAAGAAAATATGATAAAAATACTTTTACATTAACGATGGGTTCAAGAAATAATCAAAATGTACATAAGAAGCATATATTTAATACATTAAAAATTAAGCAACATAATTTGTGATAATAGCTCCAAAATTTAGAAATATTTGTAGACTTTGTAAATAAAACTAATTAAATGTTAGGCAAGCTGAATTAGAGAGCAGAGAATATGGCTCAAAATATGATATATCTAAAAGCCCAAATCTCAGAATAAATGGAATTCATCTCTTAAATATTGCTTGTATTCCTAAGTTTTACTGGAAATTAAAGCAGTTAATTGAAAGAATATAATATTAGTATTTACCTGTGAAAGGTCCTGGTCCTATATATGATTCCATTAAATACATAGGACATTGAAAGCAGAAAGAAACCTGCTGAGCAGTAGCCAGCTGGTGAAGAAGAACGTATGTGAGCCACTCAGTGAAAGAGCAAACCATCTCTGAGAACTGCCTCATCATTTTGATGCACAGCCTCCAGGGCCAGGTAACCGCTGTGGATCTGTGGGGTGAGAATATGGCCCACAGGTGCACATACAACACCAATGTTTTCAGGAACATTCATCTGACAAAGGTCACCTACATGGACTGTTAAGAACATTGGATGATGAATCTGCATGACCTCTTTGTGACAGGCAATAAGGTCAGCTATGCCACATCTCAGGTGATTTGAACATCACAGCTCTATCAGGTGCAACTTCAGCAGCAAGGGTAAGGGAAGGGACATGTGGAATTACCCTTCAAAAACTCTAAGTGTGGCTGTCTCCTTGTCAAGCCCTGGCTCGCTCAGTTTCTTCCAGAGCTCTACTGAGCCACCTCCCTGTCTACCTCCATATTAATGATGCTTAGCCTTAATGTTAAGATTAATTTTAATTGATTTTATTGTCAATTGATAGAAGATTTCTATGGTCAGGAAATCTATGAGCCTATTGTAAATAGCATGTTTTGTATTAAACCATTGAACATTAATCTACATCTTTTGAAACGATGTACTGGTTGAACTCATTGCAGCAACTGAATGTGTGTGCATGCTGCCTTGTGTGCATGTGTCAGTCTGGAAGAGTGAAAGTGAGAGAAGAATTAGAAATTTTTGAGGAGAAGTGAAGGGAATAGAAGGAGAGCTGCTGTAACTGATGCATTCTAATCTGATAGCAGTTTTCTTGAATTCACACTTTTGCACAAACTTGCACTTACTAAAGAATATATATGCATGTGAGGGATAAGGGAAATAAAAGATAGGGAGTTTAAGTTGCAATGAAATCTATAGTCCTCAAATTTGCTTTAAGTATCTCCCTAGGAGATAATTAAATAAGTTAAAATGGAAGTCTATTTTAAATTTAAAGCATTTTTGACATATATGATATATAATGTCTTAAAATTATAAATAGTGGAAAAGAATGCATGAGAAAAAATAAATAGACAATTGCAGCTGTTCTACACACCTAGTTTCATGTGATATTGTGACATTTGTGTCTAAACAACGAACCCCATTTGTTCCCTAAGATTTCATTACAATTTTTTGAGAACTCACTAAAGATACAGAAGAATTAGATGAAAGTTCCATGGTATTATTTAAGTTTGGTAATCTACCTTATACCTAACTGGATACGTGCTTCAGTATTACAGGACATGATTACTGAGAAAAGAAAAAAATGTTCTAATGAAAACTGGAGGCTTGAACCAGCCTTTGACAGTTCATCAAATACTCTATTTAATTTGGAAAATTAACCAAGCTATCACAGAAATGAGGGAATTCTTTTCTTGGTAATTATATTCTGTATAGCCTTCTTTACTTCCTTATTCCTGAGGCTATAGATCATAGGATTCAACATGGAGATCACTACTGTGTAGAACACTGAAACCACTTTGTCCTGGTTCAGGAGGTAGCTGGAACTGGGTCTCAGATAAGTGTAGATGGAGGTGGAATAGAACAGCATTATAGCTGTCAGATGAGAGGCACACGTGGAGAATGCTTTGTGTCTCCCTTCCCCTGAATGCATACGAAAGATGGAGAAGAGAATGTAGGAGCAGGAGGATAGGATGACTAGCAGAGCTCCAATCAGATTCACACCAGCAAAAGTGGAAAAGATACTTTCATTCAGCTGTGTGTCAGAACATGAGAGCTTAAAAAGTGGAGGGCTGTCACAGAAGAAGTGGTGAATGACATTGGAACTGCAGAATGGCAAGCTGCTTACATAACTCGTGTTAACCATGGAGTTCAACAATCCTGCTGTAAAAGCCCCTGCTGCCATTTTAAGGCAGACTGTCCTGGACATGATCGAGGAGTAAAGTAGAGGGTTGCATATGGCCACGTAACGGTCATAGGCCATTAACCCAAAGAGGATGCATTCAGTTGTGGCCAAGGTGATGAAGAAGTACATCTGCAGGAAGCAGCCAGTGAAGGAAATGGTTTTCTTCTCTGATAATAAATCAACCAGCATCTTTGGGGTGATGGTGGATGAATAACAAACATCCACAAAAGACAGACCAGCGAGGAAGAAATACATGGGTGTGTGAAGTCGGGAGTCAATCCTGATTAAGAGGATCATCCCAACATTCCCCAAAACTGTAAGCGTGTAAATCACAAAAAAGAGCAAAAAGAGGCTGATCTGTAGCTCCAGCTTGTCTGCTAACCCCAAAAGGATGAACTCAGTCAGTGAAGTATAGTTTTTTCTCATCATTTATTACAGATTTAGTCTGCTTAATCTTGCACTGTGTGTAAATATTTCCCTCTCCAAAGCTTACAGGAAATAGTAGAGATGTTAATGAGGCTATTTACACATCGAAAACAAAACAGCCTAGGATAATACACCATACTAAATAGAATGACTAAAGTAAGAGGAAGATTAGGTGACAAATGGATAAGCATTTGAATTGAAAAAGCAATTGTCTGTATTGGATCAAGGTAGCAGATCTCTCAAATCACTGCTCTAAGTCCAAATATTTCACTTCAGGTCCTGCAAATGCAACATATGTTGTTGTATTCTTTCTCTACCATCCCGCATGCAAAATGCAAAGGATAGAAATATCTTTGCCGAAGTCTCTCCCATTCTCTTAACAAGTATGTGAGTTTAACTCAATTGTATTTTTTTCTTCTCAAGACCACTCTGTATATTCTTCAACTCCAAAATTCATGTATTGCTTCCCCAAAATCACTCTTCTGTACCCCAAGCAGCAAAACTAGTGACCGTTTCAAATAACCAATATTTTGACATCCATCATATTCTTAAGAGTGATTTATTTTTTAAGAGTGGCGCCTGAGCTAACAACTTTTGCCAATCTTCTTCTTTTTTCTTTTTTTTCTCTTCTTATTCTCCCCAAAGCCCCACAATACATAGTTGTATATTCTAGTTGTAGTCCCTCTGGTTGTGCTATATTGGATGCAGCCTCAGCGTGGCCTGATGAGCAGTACCATGTCCATGTCCAGGATCCCAACCAGTGAAACCGTGGGCTGCTGAAGTGGAGCACACGAATTTAACCACTGGGCCATGGGGCTGGCCCTTTAAGAATGATTTTGTAGTGTTATAAAAATGAACCAAAAAATTGTTCTCATTACAAGGTATGCTATCAAGTTAATGTCATGTGGTAGCAGAGAAGTACCTGTCCACTGCAGTGAAAAAAGCACCAGATCCTTATGTCTTCCTTCCCAGCGTCTTACTTGTGTAGTCTATTTTCTTTTTTATTAGAGTTCTCAGTGAGAGCTTAAAAATAAAAATAAGAAAATAGTTATTTTTTAAATGAAATGAAATTCAGTAAAAATTTGAATTACCTATTTGTAAAGATTTGAGACATCTTCTGAGTAAATACATGTTGCTGCACTTTTATTTTGTTTTCCTTGAAGAAGACTGAGCAACCATGGGGAGTAGATTATAGCTTTTCATTGTGAAGTCAATTCTCTAAAGGTAGAAACTCCAGTCTCAAAAGAATAAAATATGATCACATGTGAACATGTGAAATCAAACATTATGTGGGACTTGCATCATAAAGTGCTTCCTGATCTCTATGTTACTTTAAAGTCTTTTGCCAACATAAAAACATAATAATAATTATTGGTCATTTTCATTGCCTCCCTTTCTATCTTTAGCTTATTCCAAAAGGGTACACAGCCCACTACCAAATTATCATTCTTCTCTTTGCCTGTTTGTGTGTGTATGTGTATGTCAGGGTAAATTTAAGCTTCAACTCAACTCTGTTATTGAATGATTAATGAGAGTGAGAAATTAACTAAATCATTGCACAATGTTTAAATAAATATTTTCCTGGGAGAAATGGGGCAAAGGATAAGAAAACCTAAGATCCTTTGTTCCTTGTTATGATTTAAGAATTTTATTGGCTCTTTGCAATTATTGTCTATGATTCTGAGCCTAGAAGAGAATGAAACTATAGATTTTCCAGATCAATTATGCAAGCAAAACGAGGTGAAATAAACTACATTGGGTGTCCATATGCACGGGGTGTTTTTGCATAGAAAACTCATAATGCATTGAGTACTATATTACAATTTTCCATTTAAGTTCTTAATTAATCCTTACATCAGTCTTTGAGGTTGACATTATTTTACACATTTTGCAGATGAGGAAAGAAAGACTTCAAACTATTGTGGGGGCCTGGAATTGGCCATCCCAAGATATGTCTGTTTGGCGTGATGATTATTTGGGGCTGGTTACTTTGCAGACAGGAAAGCAATTGAAAAGTAGAATTTACTTACCCTTTGTAAGAGACATTTACATTTAAAGGAAATCTCTATCTGTAAAGATGTCTTCCTCTCTGTACCAGGAAGAAGGGGAGATGACCTTATCTCTAGAAACTCTTAATCAATGGGGAAGGCAAGGACTTAAATCTGCATTTGTTTATTGCGCTTGTCTGGTAACCTCCTGTAACTGAGTCCCCCACCCCCAACATCCTCCTTTGTCTTTAGCTGGATATGATATTTAAGCTGGTGGTTACAGCCATTTTGGTGAGTTTCTCAGCTTGCCTGAGCCTCTCCCATGTATACATTGACAAATAGAAATGGCAAGAAATAGGATATACTGGAGTACATGAGGAAGCCATTTGGTGTAAACCTAATTCAGCCTGACTTTTTTTTCCAAAAGGACCTGACTGTGGCCATTGAGCATGCATTGTGTATCTGCTTTAAAACATTTACTATGTCAAGAACAAATGACCTTAAGATAAAGGTGCAACTTCCCCCCCACATTGGCATTTCCTTAAAGATAAGCATTTTTCCTTAAGCTAGAAACTGATGACTGCACTTACCTTTGACCACCCAGCTCAAGACAACAGACCTCCTACCCTGCTGTGTTCACCGAGACAGCAGAACTATCTGCTGTCCCCATTAATTGCTGTGCCGACAGAGCAGTCTCATGACTATTGTAAAAGGGACATTTCAATCCTATGTGAAACATCCTGTTTGGGGGTATATAACCACTCTGTGCACCCCACTTCTTTGGTGCCATTTCTTCCTTTGGGAAGAAAGGCCCCGGGCCATGGTCCTCAGATTTTAGATAAAGCTTTGTTTAATTTTCTCTTGCTATTCTGTCTCATGTGAATTTAATTTGTTCTCTGGCCAGAACCCAGAGAGGGTAGAGGAAATATCTTCCTCCCCTGCACTATTAAATGACTTTCCCATGGATAAATAGGAAGTAGAAGAATTGACTTAAGAACAATCTTCAGCAGAAAGAATACTTAAGTTACCTAATTGTTCTGTCCAGTTCCATTTTATTTTAGTCACTTAGAAGATTATAAGTATATACAAACATATGCATGTGCATAAATACACATATGCACACATATATATGTGTCTTATATACGTGTGTGTGTGTATCTTCTAGTAAATCCAATCTTCCAATCATCAGAACAGGTAGAGTAGTTCTGCATCTAAAGAAAGATCTGTAACATCATACAAGATATCATTAAAATTTTGGTTTGTAAAGATTGCATCATCCCATTAAAAACTACCCCTGGTTTACATCTATCAAATATATAATATGTATTTGCTAATGTGTGAAAGTTAATCAACAATTTGAGAAGTGGAAGTACTTAAAAAGAGTTTGTAATTGAGCAAACAGAAATGTGAATGAAGAGAGACAGGAGGAGAATCAGTATGGTGAGTTATCACGGAACGAAGGGAAGGAGAGAATTTATGAAGATAGAAGATCCTTAAACCCTAAAGAAAACATGTATCAAAAAGGAGATTGAATTTATTGAACAAAAGATTAAAATTGAAAATCTTGAAAGACGTTTCATTCAGGAAGAAGCAGAAAGAAAAATAAATAAAAAAATTCAATTTAAAAAATGGTTAAAAATGATAAAACAATATGTTAGAAATTGTCATTTTTTTAAAGTCAGGTTTACTGTGCCATAGTTTTCCTGAAGTAAATTATCACCATTTTTAGGTGTGTGGTTTGGTGGATTTTGACAAGCACAATCTTGTAACTAAAACTAAAATCAAGGCAGAATATTTTGTCCATCTTAATAAATTCCATTGTGACCCTTTATAGATAATTCTATCCTTCCCCTAGCCTCTGATAGCCACCGGGAAACCATTGGTATGATTCTTTTTGGCTTTTCCAGAATGTGATCTAAGTGGAATCACATAATTGTTGGAGGAGGTCATCAGAGGACGTGACTTCCAATTGACCCATGTAATGGGCCCCAGGAATCGAACACTCCTCACCCCCACCCTTGTCATTGAGATGTAGATTCCACCTAGTAGTTCTGTGCTAGTAGCCATTTCAAGGATGCAATCTTGAAAGAGTAAGTGTTGTTGAGAATATCTGGACTGAATACAAGACTGAACCCCATTAAGTCCTCTATTTGTACTTTTAAGATTTGGCAAGCAGGTGGGGAGATCTACTGATCTTGCAGTCACTCAAGACAAGACTCTTATATAAGTTCCCTTGCTTAATAAGGCTGCCACTTACCCATCTGGAGTGCTCTGGCTCTTTCTTCAGTCTCTTCTTGCACTACTTGTGGGACCAGTTTGTGAACTAACAACAGTGTGTAGCCTTTTGAGTCTGGCTTCTTTCCCTCATTGTATATTTGAGAATAAGCCATTTTGCTGCTTTTACAGTATCAGATTTTTTTCCCTCTTATAACTAAGTACAAGTATATTCTATAGATATATCATCAGCTGATGGCCATTGGGTATGTTTCCAATTCAGAACAATTATGTCTAAATCTCCTCTTTGCATGGACTTATGCTTTATTAATCTTAGTTACAAAGGAGTAAAATTGTTGGAACCCATGGTAAGTATAAGCTATTTAAGAGACTGGCAAACTTTACCAAAATTGTGTTGTTTTGTATTGACATCAGCAATGTTTGAGAGTTCCAGTTGCTTTAAATCATCACCAGCAGTTGACATTTTCTTTTTTAAAGTTTTAGCTATTCTAACAGTTAGGAATGTATTTCTCACTTTGATTTTAATTTGAATTTCCATAATGGCTAATCATTTTGAATATTTTTCCATTTGCTTATTTGCTATTTTTATTTCTTCTTTGGTGAAATATCTGTGAAAACCTCTTTCCTATTTTATTTTGTTATTTGTTTTATTATTATTGAGTTATAAAAATTTCTTATATATTCTGGCTGTAGGTCCTTTAATGGATGTGCACTTTGACAATATTTTTTCTAATCTGTGGCTTGGCTCTTCTATTTTAAGGTATATTTTTAAAAACAGATTATAATTTTGATTAAATCCAGTTGATTAACTTTTACTTATGCATTTCTGCTTTTTGTGTAATATCTGAGAAAAATATTTCTAGCCCAAGGTCAAAAGATTTTCTCCTATGTCTTATTCAAGAATTTTTATTAAGTTTTATATTCAGGTTTATCCCTTTTCCCTTGATTTTGGAATATGATTTTATATGAGTTATGGCTCTTTGCTTGCTTCCTTCCTTTCTGTCTCCTCCCTTCCTTCCTTCCATTCTTTCTTTCTCCATCCCTCACTGTCACTTTTTTCCTTTCTTTTTCCTGTTTTTTTTCTTTTTTAGCAAATTGATGTCCAATTGATCCTCTACCAATTTCTTTTTCAAAAGACGATCCTTTTTTCTGTAAATTTACTTTGATATTTTGAAAGATTAATTGGCCCTATCTGTGTGGATCAATTTCTGAACTTTATGCTGCTCCTGATTACCATAGCTTTTTTGTACATGTTGAAATCAGGTACTGCGTCATGCAAAATATTTTCCAAGATTTTGGCTATTTTTTGCCTTTTATTTTAACTATTTCATTTCAGACTGTAAATTTCTACAAAAGGGCTACAAGGAGTTGATTGGTATAGCTTTGTATCCATAGATCATTTTGGAGACAACTGATGTCTTAACAGTAATGGGTCTTCCAGGCCGTGGCCACAGTACATCTCTCCATTTATATGGTTCTTCAGTTTCTCACATCAATATTTTGTTGAAAGCATACAGTTCTTGTACATATTCCATTAGATTTACCCCTAGATATTTCATGTTTTGATGCTATTGCAAATGGTAATTTTTACATTTAAAATTTTGAATGAAGTACTATTTTTTCTCATGTCCAACCTTTATTCTGTTTTTCTCTTGTTGTTTTTCTTTTCTTTTTTTTTTTTCTTTTTGCCTTATTGCACTGCTAGAACCACCGGTACAATGCAGAATGTAAGTGGTGAGGGCACGGATTATTCCCTTGCTTCCTACAATGGAGGAAAGCATTCATTCTTTTATCATTAAGTATTATGTTAACTGTAGGGTTTTTGTTATATGCTATTTATCAAGTTCAGGAAGTTCTATTCCTAATTTGCTGAGATATTTTGTTATAAATAAATGTTGGATTGTGTCCAATAATTTTTTTATGTATCCATTGAGATTCTTTTTTCTTTTTGAGAATGATAATATAGTGAATTGCATTGATTTATTTTTAATGTTAAAGCAAATTTTTATCCATGGGCAAATCTTACTTGTTAAACATTTTCCATTTGCTCTAAGTTATCAAATTTATTGGCCTAAAATTGTAAGTAGAATTCCATTATTGTCCTTAAGTTGTATTAATATGAAATATTAATTTCATAAATGTCTCTAGCGATGTTCTCTATTTTCTTTCCTAACAATGTG
This sequence comes from Equus quagga, assembly GCF_021613505.1. Classification (NCBI taxonomy): domain Eukaryota; kingdom Metazoa; phylum Chordata; class Mammalia; order Perissodactyla; family Equidae; genus Equus; species Equus quagga. The sequence goes on along the minus strand of NW_025800286.1, from coordinate 80,632 downwards.
TGACTTCTTGTTTTCTCTTGAATGGTGTGCCTATCAGCCTAACGGTTTTCTAATCTTTTCAAAGAAACTTCTTTTGGTTTAACTGGTTTACTCTATCAATTCCAATGTCAGCACTTATCTTTAGTACCTCCTTGCTTTTGCTGGCCTTGGAGTTAATATCATCTTCTTTGCCCACTTCTTAAAATGAAAGCTTTCGATATTGATTAAAAACCCTTTGTGATTTATAATATAAATATTTAATTCTATAAATTTTCTTCTAAATACTGCTTTAACTATGTTCTATGATTTTTCATATGTTGCGTTTCTAATTTTTTTAAATAAAAATTATATTTTATCAAATTAAGAAATTTTAATATCCAATCCGAAAGTTCTAATTTAAGTATGCTTTCATTAATATCCATGTTTAATGAACTTCTCTTAAGAAAATTTAGCAACTTGCTTTTCCCCTAAAGACATCATTAGGTGCACCTTAACTGATGTGACTTTTGTTTCTCTCCAGACCTACACTTCCACAATTTATGCTCTGAATGGAGAGTTTTCTTCTTCCACATGAAAGAGGGTAGTTGTGTTGAGCAATTTTCATCTATCAAATATGAGAATCTACTTTATACTAATTATAAGATTACATTCTTGTAGTGAACCCTAGACTCAGGCTCTCCATTGAACAGGATGATGTGGGGTCATATTTGGAAGTAGGTGAACCCATTGTTAAAATTCATTGCCCTATGTATTTGATGTACTTGCACTTTTGCCTGCATGAGTATACTCATTTACTGCTTCTCTTTTTCATTTAGCTTCTCTGGCTAAAATTGAGTAAGAAAGTCAGATCAAGCCAGCTCCAAACAATAGCTCTACAAGGAGGTATGTCTTAGGTCCATGCAAGAAAATGGTTCAGCTTTGGAATGGGCCATTCTATTGGGCTTCTTTTCAGGGTACACTTTCCATCATGGTTTTCTTGAAGCACTTACTCAGGAATTACTAAAATTTATAAATCGAATTCCAATTGGCTAATAAATTGTGTTTTTATTTCTTCTATTTTTTAGAATCTAAATGATAGGAAGTGTGAGTATAAAAAAACCTTTATTAAATATGTTTGGGGGTGAATGAAGTCTTCAACAAAAAAGCCTCTGCAAGGCAAAGTAAACCATGGCAAAATGCAAAGACAACACATCAACTAGGATAAAATATTTGCAAATCAATTCTCAGGAAAAGGGTTGATCTCCAAAATATAAAGAACTCATACAACTGAACAACAACAGCAAAAAACAAACAACTCAATAAAAAATTCGGGAGGATATGAACAGACACTCTTCAAAGGAAGATATACAGATGGCCAACAGACACATAAAATAATTCTCAACATCACTAATTATTAGGGAAATGCAAATTAAAACTTTAATGAGATACCACGTCACACTAGTCAGAATGGCTATAATTACCAAGATGAAAAATAACAAATGTTGGAGAGGATATGGAGCAAAGGAACACTCACACACCGCTGGTGGGAATGCAAACTTGTGAAGCCACTATGGAGAACAGTATGCAGATTTCTCAAAAAGTTAAAAATAGAAATACCATACAATCCAGCTCTCCCACTACTGGATATCTATCCAAATAGCTTGAAATCAATGATCCAAAGAGATTTATTCATCCCTATGTTCATTTCAGCATTATTCACAATAGCCAAGATGTGGAAGCAACTCAAGTGCCTATCTACAGATGAATGGATAAAGAAGATGTGGTATATATATACAATGGAATACTACACAGCCACAAAAAAAGACAAAATTGTCCTATTAGCCACAGCATGGATGGACCTTGAGGGTATGATGTTCAGCGAAATAAGCCATACAGAGAAAGACAAATACTGCATGATTTCACTCATATATGGAAGATAACAAATACATGGATAAAGACAACAGATTAGTGGTTACCAGAGGGGAAGGGGGTTGGGGGGTGGGCTAAAGGGACAAAGGGGCATATATGTATGGTGATGGATAAAAATTAGACTACTAGGGGTCAGCAAGATGAAGTGTATTCAGGAATTGATAAACATAATGTAAACCCAAAATTACATGATCTTATTAACCATTATAATCCCAATAAAATTAATTGGAAAAAATCAATAAAAGTACCTAGGTAATGCATTTTTTTTTTAGCCAAACATGTATATGGTCATTTCTTGGAATTTGGTTCTGTTAATTTCTTATGACAGTCTTTCACTGCAGTAATACTTAAAGAATGCACAAACATGAAAATTTAGTCTCCCTTTCTCCCTGATTTATGAAGATATCCAAAAAATTCAAATTAGACATCATTAGCTTCATTTTTAAAAAAAATTTTAGTTCTTTATTTTTATGAGATATTTTCCTCATATGGCATTCTCTTTATAGAGAAATGCTATTTTTTAATGTTTCTCCTCTATACTCACCCAAAAAGGCATATAGTGTCTTTTACATGCTAATTAAGATCTTCCAGTGTCCAGAAAAACAAGGATCAGTTATAAGACTATAAGACAGGTGATGTTTGGTTGAGGTAAGACTAACATTGTGTATTTATTGAAGAATAAATTTATTCTTAGATGGCTGTCTAATACGTATCCTTGAATATTTAACTTTTTCATATGTGTGATATAGTCCAAAATTAGGAAATCTCAATTATTTCTTTTAAGCCATATCTTTAGCTTCATGTCCTTATCTACAACCTCTATAAAGGCTTACCTATGAGAAATCCAGATGCTTCCCCTAACTCTGAAACTATAGGTTGTACAGTCTGTAATGAAATTTGCTGTCATTTCAACTCCTGCTAAAAATGTCAAGTGCAGTCCTAGTGTCTGCAAAAGTTACCAATAGTGAATGCACATTTCAAAAGACAATTTTGGGGGCCCGCCCAGTGGCGCAGTGGTTAAGTTTGCACGTTCTGCTTCTTGGCGGCCCGGGGTTCACTGGTTCGGATCCCGGGTGCAGACATGGCACCGCTTGGCACGCCATGCTGTGGTAGGCATTCCACATATAAAGTAGAGGAAGATGGGCATGGATGTTAGCTCAGGGCCAGGCTTCCTCAGCAAAAAGAGGAGGACTGGCAGTAGTTAGCTGAGGGCTAATCTTTCTCGTAAAAAAAAAAGAAACGGCAATTTTTTGTTCATAAGGAACTATAAGTCAAGATGCATAGTATTTTCTTGGGAATCAGAAAGTTGAGAATAATTATAAATATTAGAATTTTTTTGCCCTTGAAGGTGATTTTTTTGCAGAAAATTCTACTCAATGTCCACCCAATTATTAGCTATAAATTCTATAGCCTTAATTAAAAACTTATTTTCTCTCTCTATAACATATCTAATAGATTTTAGCAATCACTTCTGAGGGGCCTTTGCATAATAATTGCTCTAATTTACAAAATTAGTTAAGTAAACATCTTCAAGTATTTTAAATGGGAGGTGTAAATTTTATATTTGATGTTAATTTAAATTGTAAACTCTTGGAATTAACAAGAAGTAATAGGAAAACAAAATATTTATATAAATTTGTAAATTAAACAGAGTTAGGAGCTCTTAAGTGTTACAATACTGATAACAAATTTCAACTTAACACTTTCAAGACTAAATCATTTCATCATATATACTTGAAAGGATATCAAGGCTTTTACTATAATAAAGCAAATTTTATTAAATAATACTAATATAAATAATACCAGATAAGTGCAGATTCCTTGGTAACACATATACAAACTTAGTAAAATGGTCATGATTTTCTTAAAATTTTTTTACACTTAATTTTACATCTTATCATAGTTGAATGAATGTACCCACATATATTGTCATCCCAATGAGGTAATATTATTTCTAATCATAAAACTTAAAAAAGGGTTTGACTCAACCTTCTTTGACCCAAATCTGGATTACAGTTATATACATAATCAATCATCTTTTATCTTCTAAGGAACTCTTGAATGGATTCCACATTTTGTTTATTTTTAACATATGTAAATGTATAATATTTGAACCTGATGGAATAGTAGAGGATGTAAGTATATTTCCCAACAAATGATAAATGCATGTACGATTGATGGGAATCTTAAACTTATAAATGAATTTTCCAGTAAACTTTAAAGGCTTTGAAATTAATAGAAGTCTATATTATTTTATATTATCTAGATCATTAAACTCTTACAAATATCTACAATAACCATAAGCAAGCAGGATTTTGTGGCTATTACCCTAAGAGTCATTTCAGTATCACCCAGAAAACCAGTGGCTTTTTAAAGCCTTCTACAACTTCTCCACCAGAGGGTTGAATATTTCCCTGGGTTCCAATGTCTTCAGGTTCTGTGCAACCAGCATTTCTCAGCACTTCCCTGATCAGCTGACCCAAATCCAGAGTTCGGCACCTGAGTTCATAATATTTGTCATTCGATGATAAGGCTACACATGCACACTGAGTCCATGAATACAGAAAGAGGTGGGGATAGGGCTGTCTTCTGGAACACAAACTCACTATATATCTGGTAGTTTTCTCATGACTCCACAGAATAATGAGGAGGTGAGGGGGTATATCTTCTCTTTTGAAGACCTCTGACTTATAAACTTTCCCCAAATCCTGACCCTTAACCCAAACTAATTGTGTGGTGTTTGCCTTCACCCTCCTCACCACAATAACTAATTGAAATAGCCATGACGTCTATGACTTTGTCAGACTTGAGGAACATCTTATGGGATTATTTTCTTAACGGGGATATAATGTTCATAGGTGCAAACATTACTGTTCTGCCACTGATGTGTTCTCTTGTGATAACAGGAAAAACAGAAAACAGTAGAGGCTACTACAGCAGTAGCAAATTAAAAAATGCTCAGGCAGATTTAGAATCCAACTGGGAAAATTGCCTTGACAGTAACTGAAGTTCTTGGTATTTATTCTATAATAAATCCAATTGCCTTCTATGAAAATAAATATTTTAAGGACTAAAACATTGAATTAATTATTTTCCACAGAGGAAAGGACTGGGAAATCTATCTTTGGGTGGAGGCATCGTAAAGTTTGATACCCCCACATTCTGCATTGTGTCTTTGCTACCAATAGTTTTGTCTTCAATACCATCAGTGACTTGCTTTTTGCTAAGTCCAATGGATTTAATTCTTTAACTTAATAATGTCTCTGAAGAATTTTACACATCTGTGAAAACTTCCATATATTTACTTTTTTTATTATTATTTTTTCCTTCTGATTATCTTATGAGGTAACATAGACATTGACTTTCATGGGAGGTACATAACAGATATAGCATTCAGAATATTATAGTCAACTGACTGGGTATAAATCGGGTAGTCATCAAAGGGACACTATAGTTTATGAGATATAGGGTAAATTCTATATTTTCACATGCCACTTACTCAACTATTACCAAAAAACTACATAAAAGAGAGTTTGAAAGGATAATTTTAAATGATATAAGTGATCATTGTTATCTGATAAAGATGATATTCACTTTTCTTGATTCAGATTTCCACATATCTTGATTTTATTACATAAGATTGTTGTATACTCATACTCGTTGTATAATTAAACTTTTTTAAAGAGTTCAACATCAAAGGTAGAATGAACCTTTAATTACAAAAACTTATTCAATTGTATTCATTGAACATGTTAATAACACAATTTATCATTTTCAGCTATTTGTTTATATTTTTCTAATAAACATTTTTAGAGCACAAATCTTTGCAGTTATTGACCAGGTTAATAAAACAGTGTCTGTCACATGGAATAACTTCAATAAATATTTATGGATAAATGAAAAAATAGACTTTATTTTATTTTAAAATATAACTTTAAAAATCTTTGTCAGTTTTATAAATGATTAGATTTATAATTCATCACTTCTCAGATTGTGAACATTTTTTTTTTCTTTTTGATGAAGATTAGCCCTGAGCTAACATCTGCCCCAAATCCTCCTCTTTTTGCTGAGGAAGACTGGCCCTGAGCTAACATCCGTGCCCATCTTACTCTACTTTATATGTGGGACACCTACCAAAGCATGGCTTGCCAAGGGGTGCCATGTCCACACCCAGGATCTGAACCAGCGACCGCTGGGCCACCAAACTGGAACCTGCGAACTTGAACTTAACTGCTGTGCCACTGGGCAGGCCCCGAGATGGTGGACATTTTAATGTATGCAATTTATGTAAAGATGAACCTCAGGATGCTCATATTTTACACTAATAAGTTTATTCAAATTACTAAGGCAAATGTATATAAAAGTTTTAAATTAAGGATGTAAGATATTTAGGTCCTTTATTTCACCATTTTTGTTGTTGAAAGCATGTGTGTTTTTTTATATATAGAAGAATGAAATATATGTTGATTCACTGAATAACTGTAACATCTATTGATTTCTCTTGAAATTAAATAAGAAATAACATAATTAGGAAATATGCTGATGCTGAGTCCCATATTTTCCCCAGTGCAAAAGGTAGTAATTCACAATTTTCACAGGGATTCGTTACACTAAAGTCAAAAAATGTTGTGGAGGAGTCCTCATATCTTTACCATGTATTCATTAATTTTATCTCAGCATAGTCATTGCTTATGGTACTTACCCATTCATTAATAATTGCTCTGCATACTCTTTGAATTTAAGCTAAAAAATGCAGCAAAGATATTTGTTAATGAGGTTCATTGAGCATTCACTTTGAATGGCTAGTCTGTCTCAACAGGTGGCAGCATTAGAACTGCAAATTTGTGAATTACAAAGGTAAAATAAGGATGCTTTAAAAAATAGTGGGTAGTAGCCTTTAATGAAATGTCTTCTTTTGCAATAATTCCAAACGTTTATGATTTAGTTGTTTGAATTTTTGCTCCAAAAATTTATCATCGCAAATGGGGTTTTTTAATCTTCCTTTATGTCAATAAAGGTGCAAGGTAAACCAGACAAATTACATTTGGAGATTCAAACATAATTTCAATTCGTAATTAATATTGTATTGACATCCTATAATCAAAGCTAATAAACAGATGTTTAGTGATACTCAATTTAAAATTATGTAAAAGAGGAGCTGGCCCGGTGGCACAGTGGTTTACTGTGCATGTTCCACTTCCGCGCCCCAGGGTTTGCTGGTTCGGATCCCGGATGTGGACATGGTACTGCTTGGCAAGCCATGCTGTGGTAGGCGTCCCACATGCAAAGTAGAGGAAGATGGGCACTGATATTAGCTCAGGGCCAGTCTTCCTCAGCAAAAAGAGGAGGATTGGTAGAAGATGTTAACTCAGGGCTAATCTTCCTCAAAATAAATAAATAAATAAAAAATAATAAAACATGAAAATTATGTAAAGGACAATGATGTCCAGTGTTGACAACTGTAGGTAATAATTAATTGTTGGAGGTAGTAGCAGAGAAAAAACAAAACTAAATTTTAAAATATATAAGGAATAAACTCATATAAATGGGTAAAATGACAAATTATAAGAATTAATAAAAGAGTTTGGGTTACTGAATATATGATCAATATTTAATCTGAATGTTATTTGCATTACTTCATCACTGTAGAAAATATTTAGAGCGTAATTATTTAAAGGAAATAATGTATAATACATAAGGTCCTTAGGAAAATATCCATATTAAATACTGGGTACTTTTTTTTTTTTTGGCTGAAGAAGTTTCACCCTGAGCTAACATATGTGCCAATCTTCTATTGTACATGGGTTGCCACCACAGCATGGCTGCTGACAAGTGGTATAGGTCCACGTCCAGGAACTGAACTCAGGCCACCAAAGCAGTGCTTGCTGAATTTAATCACTATGCCACAAGGTTGACCCCTAGATACTCATAACTTTTATGGAGAAAATGATAAAATGCCATTAAAAATTTTAAATATGAGCCAGCCCCATGGCTGAGTGGTTAAGTTTGTGCACTTTACTTCGGTGGCCCAGGGTTTTCCCAGTTCTGATCCCTGGTGTGGGCCTAGCACCACTCATCAGGCCATGCTGAGGTTGCATCCCACATAGCAGAGCCAGAAGGACCTACAACTAGAATACACATCTATATATTGGGGGGCTTCAGAGAGAAGACAAAAATTTTGAATAAACAATATAAATAAACAACGACACCATGTTTACCAGGATGACTCAATATTTTAAAGATATAAGTTTTACAAAATTGGTCTGTCTTGGTGACATTCATTCTTATACACCCTTTCCCCTTTTTACACTTAGCCTACCATTTCACCCTGCATTTACTTCCATTTATATTTCCATTCTATCCTCCAAGTATCAGGCTACTTGGTATTCTTAAAGATTACTTTATGTTCAGGCAATATAGCAACAACAATGTTGAACCTGGTATTATCTTAATGTTTTAATTGGTTAAATTACCCCTAATATTCAAAGGCAATCCAGATTATGAAAACGCACACACACATACATGCACACACACACACACATCTGAATTCTATTTACTAATTGCTTCCACTTCTTTTGAGTTCTCACATTTAAATATGTGTATGTTTTTCATAATTACTACCAATAATAATGTAGAAGCACATGGTCATCAACAAGTGGAACTTCACACTCTTTAAAATGAAAACAATATGTATAACATGCATGTATTTAAATTATGTAAGTCATAATAGTAAACCCCAGTGGAGTTCATTTTTAATAATTCAGTTTTTCCTTGTAGAGCCTCATGTAAGAGAGACAAGAACATATGCAACAATTTTCTCTAAAACTTTGAAAAGGCCAGATCTATGAATGCTACAATTTGGAAAGATAGTGCGGCACCTTGCTTTCCCCAGACCCCTCTTTAGCTGGTTTAATGAGTAGTAGCATTCACAGAATCATTGGGGATTCTATCTTCCAAAGTCCCTGAGCCAAATATAAACACAGTCAGGTAACTAAGAGAAAGGGCCAAGCTTCCTCTCAAAGCCAGGTAGGTGTTATAGTTATATGTTCTAACAAAATAATTATAAATGCCTTCTTGGGTTTTCAAAAACAGCAACTCTCAACACATGCTGTGAAGAGACAGTGAAGAAAAACCATCTGCCTCAAATCCACTCCAATTATTAAGATAAGTGAAACAGAATTAGACCATTGCCAATTTAACTGACTGTCTTGAATTAATTAGTGGGTTTATTCCATATTTCCTCAGGTAGCTCTATCTAAAGCTTTATAAACAATGAAAATATAATTATGGAAATTGCAAGAGCGAGTTTATTTGAAAAAATTCTTTAAAATCTAAGATTGATTATTACAAACTGTTGACTTTTGTTAAATCTGAGGAAAAGAGCAGTGATTTATTTGGCCCCATTACCAGAGCCAACCTTTAAACTCCAAGATTAATTTATGCTACGTGATTGATTTTACAGCAAAAGAAAAATGGCATGGAAGGCAGTCAAGAGGAAAATTAGTATTTATTACATGAAAATCAAAGAAACAAATATGAGATCAGTGAAATAAGAATAAACTCATCTTCAAAGTAATAGATTGTTTTGTTTAAAAACAAAGTCCATCAAGGCAAAGCTATGCAAACAAACCTAAATAAGAAAAAAAGCAAAGGTGAAAAAAAAATCATCTTAGTCAAAAGCTGTTTGGCCAGTATGACAACATACAGTTCCGTCTCTATTTTCCTTACTTGTTTTACTTTGAATATACAGCAAACATTTAGAGGATATCTATGGTAGCAAATTTTCACGTATTTTCTTATTTAATTTTCACAACTGCCTCTTTAGGAGGGTTTATAAATGAAACTAATAGTTAAGCTAGGAAAAAACTAAGAGTTAGACATGAAATCACAGCTTAATGTGGTAGAAAGTGACCAGCCATTCTTTTCAACCAGCGAAATTCTGTAAAATGGACATAATCAAAGCTATCTTTTAGCATGGTTTCCAGTTCTTGAATTGTTGTGGTATAATTTAACTCACACTGATAGTAAAGGGTAGATCTCTAAGCCCATGTCTTCCTTGTTCTTTATTCAATATTAAGGAAGTATTATTCCCAAAATATGAACTGTGGAACACCATATCCATTAATGTTCACTGAAAATAGATTCATTGTCAAATTAACATGAAAAGTACTGTATATTTATTTCTGTTATTGGAAACTTCCAAAACATACTAGTGTATTTTATATTTCTGTGAGCTTTTCTTAAAAATTTTTAGCCAAGCATTTCCCAAATATATTAGGTATCGTAATCTTACTTTTCAGGTATTCTGGCTTATATGATAAAGTCTAAAATAGGATTAATTTAATGATCTAATTTTTCCTGGGTGAAAAACCAGATCCATGATGCGTATGTGATCTAATGTGCCCAAAGCATGTGCATTGTCCTTAAAATTACATTTGAGACTTTTTGACTGCAAGGATTAAAACATATTGAAAACGTTTTCTGATTCAATCTTAATGAAAAAAATCTGATATGGACTAACCCAAGCCATGGCATAATAAATGTGAGGAAACCAGAGGATGAAATGATAACTATCTGTTGGAGTAGAAAAGAATGACTTCTTGGAACAAGTGAGTTTTAACAAATACATAATGTTGTTTGATGAATGAAAGAACATGTTTGAATTTTTTTCATTCTCTACATTAGACCCTTTTATTTCTCATTTTCTACTTTTATGGATAATCTATAAATTGTATTAAATAATATTATGTATATATGTATATAAACATATATGTATTTCTTCTTTCTTGTTTTATTAATGTGTCATGTATTATTTGTCTCAGTTAAAAGATGTCATAAAGGATAATTTTGCTATATATCTCAAAAATTTACATATTAAATATTGAATTGTTTTGTTGTTTGTTAAGTATTGTAGTTCTTTAAAATATAGGTACTTACCTTGTGTTCTGGAATCTGGAATATACTGTTATCCAGGATCCAGCTCCTGAACTCTCTCTGTTAAACAAACATTTCTCTTAGGAATCTTTAGCGGGATTTTAATTTTTCCAGGGTTCCTTGTTGGTGTGTAATGCCAGTTTATATCCCTGGTGAGCCTTTGATCCAATTAAAGTTTTATATCAGGCTAACTTTTCAAACTTGCAAGAAGTGACTTTACTGTGGATTGTTATAGTTAAACAAAACTGTGCACTTTTCCATAGATGCTAGTAGATTGAATTCATATATTTCAGATAAACTCTTTGGTTGTTTTCTTTTTCCTCTCATTCCCTGCAGATACCTCAAAGGGGAGGCAGATAAATGGATAACAGAAATGTCCGTGTGATAACTGAATTCATCCTCCTGGGGCTGGCTGACAACCCTGAACTGAATACTGTCGTCTTTGTGCTGGTTCTCTTAATCCGTCTCATCACTATGGTGGGCAACATCACAATAATCTTGGCCAGCAACCAGCTCTACTCTCCCAAATACTTTTTCCTTAGCCAGTTGGCTTTCTTGGATTTCCGCTATTCCTTAGTCTTCATTCCTTAAATGTTGGTGACCTACATATCAGGACTGAAAGTCATCTCCTATCACGGTTGCCTCCTTCAGTATTCCTTTGCCAGCATGCTCCTGACCATAAAATGCTTCCTCCTGGCTGCAATGGCCTATGATTAGTATGTTGCCATTTGCCATCCACTTCACTACAAAGGTCTCATGACCCCCAGGTTCTGCACCCAGCTGGTGACAGCTTGCTACCTACTAGGTTGTGCCAACTCATTCACCCACCCGAGCAGCTTGCTCTGTCTGTCTTTCTGTGTGCCCAATGTCTTTAACCATTAGTTTTGTGATATCCCTTTATTCTTTCAGCTTTCCTGTTCTGACACCCAGTAGAGTGAGGTTTTATTTACTGTCCTCTCTGGAACCACATCAGTGACTACCTTTCTGATAGTGGTTTGTTCCTATCTAGGAATTCTTCTCACTATCCTGAAGATGAAATCTACCGGGAGCAGATAAAAAGCCATCTGCACATGTATCTCCCACCTAATGGTAGTGACTCTTGTCTATGGAACAGTGTGATATTTACTTACCTGGGAACTAGCTCCAGCTGTCCACAGGATACAGCCAAAATCCTATCCGTGCTGTATACCCTTTTGCTGCCAATACTAAATCTTCTGATAAACAGTGTGAGAAACACAGAAGCCAAAGAAGCAATTAAAAGGATTATTAAGAGAAAAATATTTCCTCAGTGACCATGAATTTTCAAGTATAAATATTTAAGGAATATTTATTGATGCTACAGACAGGTACATTGTTAAATACCTTTGGAACTTGTTGGAGAAAAGAAGGATGGTATTTTAAAAGCAGCTTATGTGCAAATATATATTCATTATTGACTTCTGGATAATTATATAATAATATGTGTGTGCATATACATATATATATGCAATACATTCTGTCAGAGAGGAGAACATTTTGCTCTACTCTCTTAAGATTACTAATTGCGGTCCTGTGAATGAAACTGACAAAAGACAGATTAACATGAGAAAAGACAAAGTCTATTCATGTGTATGTAAGAGTGCACCAAAAAAGTGCTTTACTCAATAATTAGCGATGGGGTTTATACACCTAATTTAAAAAGGAAAAGAGAGAGGGAATAAAGGGTTCCATTGCAAAAACAAGTGGACTTTTAACGGAACAAATGGGAGATAAGAAATTTTGTGATATTGTTTACGCAGGTGCAAGTGGTCCTCTCTGTTTTCTTCCTGGCAAGGAGAATTCCCCAGGGAGAGAGGATTTATGGCAGCCTCTATAGAAGTTTCTCCCTTTAGTTAGATAAAGGAATTTCTGAAAAAGCTTCTTTCTGCATCTATTGAATCCCAGCTCTTTTCTGTTCAAAATAATTATACGCCACTGTGTAATTTGAATCCTTTCAATTCTAAAATTATTATTTTGAATCTCTACTAAATTCCTATATAATAAATTTACACTATCTTCTAAGGTTTGGTTAGTTATAAAAGAGGATCTTCAGTTTTTATAAAGGATATAGTAGAACCAGTAGGTGACAATCACACAAACATACAAATAGAAATACATGCACACATATCTTGAGAATCGATTCCAGAGAATAAACTTATTCTTCCTTCTCCTTTACAATGCTGGAAGAGCTGACCCATTTTACAGATGAAGAAACAAAGGATCAATGTAGTTAAAAGCTTACCCAAAAGAAGACAACATCAATATTTGAGAAATAGAATTCAAACACACATATATTCATATACTTACTCACAGGCCTCCTCCCATTTTACATAAACAATAGAATTTCCTGTATGTATTTTGTATGCCATTTTTTATCAGAACTATTAAAATCTGAATACTTAACTTTACAAAATAATTCCATGGGAACAGAAGGGGTTCTTTTTATGGGAACTCCATTTCTGCCAGTTGTTTAACAGAAATACCAAAATGGCAATGCAAAGATCCTCTACTGTATCAGTACTTTGGAATTTGCTAAAAATTAGCCTTTAGAAAACTTCCATAAAACAGTAGTACCATTTAAAAGTGCTAATTTTGTTAAAGAAAATGACGATAGAACCCCATTTTCCTTATGTTCATCATTCCATATAGTGTTTATTGCTCCGCTTACTCAGACATGCATCCAAAAACCTAGTCCAGTACCGTTGTTATCACAATTGTTAAGAAAGCAAACATAGCCTTCGCTAAATGACACCTTTGCAATATGTAGGGAACAATGGTTTTCAGTTTGGGAAAAGAGTGTTTATATCTATCAAATGGAAAAATATTTAGCTCATAGCAATAAATCTTCTCTGTTAAAATCTATAAATCTATGGAATCTTATTATTATTACTTAACAATTGAATATATGTAAATTTGTAACAAAGTGGGTTAAAGCAAGTTTTACTTCATTGTCTCTATACGGTCCATATTTTCTTCCAGAATGATCCCATTGTCAAATATTTTAACTGCATATAACCATAACAGCCATGCCTTTTCCAAAAAAAATTAAGCACTGTAACTGTTATAACTAAGTTTTAAAAGCAAAACTAGTATTATGACTTAATAAAGGAATCCTTAGGACATGGCAAGCAGCTGTCTGAATGTTATCACACAATCACAGACTAAAATTTAAATCTACATTGGGGCCACGAAAGCCTCCATCTCCTGGTGTTAATACTTCAGGTTTTAATGTCATAAAAAATAATATATGATATAATGATAATTTCATTTTTCTAATTGTTTCCATCTCAATATTTTTTAATAATGAAATTCTTTGACAAAACACATGGAAATATTTTTATTTTGATACTTTGCTAATTTACTTTCCAAAAGACTTATATAAAACCTAATTCTTTCATCAATGCAATTATATTTATTTAAAAGTTTAGTTATTTTACCTAATAGACATAAATAAATAATGAATGGACCTCATAATAAAATCTCAAGAATGCAAGAAAAAGTCAAAACCAATACTGTGAAAATTAATGAAGATACAATGAGCAATCATGTTCTTCCTTCCTCACATTATCACTTGATTTCATGAGAAAAAATTTGAGAACATAGAGTTTTTCTATTCTTTTTACTCGAAAGTGGACTTGAGGACATAGTCATTGGACCAAAATCAAGAAAAGGAAGGCATATTGAATCAAATATAATGGATAAAATCAAAGGAAATGGGCATTTTGAAATATTATAGAATGACAGACGTATTGTTTTAGTAATTCCATTAAAACTATGAGGAACCCAGAAGTCTTTAAATATTTCTTACTCAAGCTGTAAATTTGTAGAGCAAATTTTCCCAGTAGTTTTAGGTAGAAATATAAAAGGACAGCAACAATTAACTTGTCAGACCTAGCAAGATGGTTTATACACAAAGATAATTTCTCCAACAATCACTAAGGGACCCTAGTCAAGAAAAGATTTCCCTGAAGTTTGCTGCATCTACGTCTTCACTTTTTGGTGATCTTGTTTGTGACAAAATTTTTATGCTTTTTATTTTTTTTCTTTTGAGGAAGATTAGCCCTGAGCTAACTACTGTCTATCTCCTCGTTTTGCTGAGGAAGACTGGCCCTGAGCTAACATCCATGCCCATCTTCCTCTACTTTATACATGGGATGCCTACCACAGCATGGCTTCTGCCAAGAGGTGTCATGTCTGCACCTGGAATCACAACTGGCGAACCCCGGGACACCGAGAAGTGAATGTGTGAACTTAACTGCTGAGCCACCAGGCTGGCCTCTATGCTTTATAAAGTTAAACCAGTAATTTAATCTGATTTAATGACACATGAGTATATGTAGTCTTTTTGTTTAGATCTATAACCAACCTGAAGATATATGTTTGATTTTGTTGCTGTTACAAGCCTCTGTTAGTAGTGCAATGCTAATAATGATATATTATCAATTTATATCTATGTATCTATATATAAATCTGTCTCTCTTGCTCTATAAATATATATACATATATATGTATGTCTGCAGTTTGCATGATAAGATGAAGATATTAAGGTGTTGGGTTCTACTTTAATCTACAGAGGGCAGACAATCCTGAATTAATATATGCAGTTATGGATATTACATATTTAAATGTTCCAATTTGTTTAAGTCATTTTGTATGGGAAAGCAACAAGGATGACAAAAATATGTCATATGGAGAAATGTAGAATTGAAAGGGTCAGGGAACAGATTATAATTGTCTCTTATTACTGAAGAAATGTCATGGGAAGAAGGGATTAGATTTGTTTTGTAGGGTTGAAGGAATACACTGATAAGAATTTTAGAAATTGAAATAAATGCATATTAAAATGAAAAAATTTATCTTTAATGATATCTTGACTACTTGAACCTGTAGAAACATATTTCGACTCAATGTAATGAGGTTTTGCAATATATAATATCCCAAGATGGTGTGAGATTCACAGAAGATAAAGATCGCTTGCAAGATTGAAGCCAAAGATGGACAACAATTTGGGAGTAGTAGGGAGCAGCCTGAGTATCAGATGGGTGGTTATGTGTGTTAGCCTCCCAGTGTCATTCCAACAATTAGGCAGTCTGCTGATGGCTATGAAATAGATTATAACTTACGAATTTCGAAGAGCTCACAATGGCCTCTTGTTTGGCACTATGTTCTTTTGTCATATAAATCATAGAAATTTATAATTGAACGGGACCTTATAATCTGTTATTCTGATGAGAAAACCAAGTACTGAATAGAGGAAAATATATATATATATATTTTATATATATATATATATATAATGGGTTATATTTTATATACATACACACACACACACACATATATATATACACAGTAGGCCTCGTTACTCATTGGGTAATTAGTGGCATTCTAGTTTTCAGCCTAGTTCTCCTTTTATTGCACAGTGCTACAAAGCAATTTGTTCAAAAGCTAATTATGATAACTAAGAAAGCTGAACATTCCACATAGCAGCAGGCTCCTGTATCGTTTGCTAGTTTCTGTCCTTGTTCCACACATATAGGTTTTTCTTCCATATCATTCAGTCTTGCTAAAGTTTGGGGTCATCTCAGAGATCAACCCGAGTACTTATTAAAATAATAATACATTTGGTACCCACTCCTCTTTCACATTTTGAAATGAGGCTGGATTTGCCAGAGAAGCCTATAAGGAAGACATCGATTATTGGATAACATAAAGGCCTCAGGTGATCCTAGTCTTCCTATATGGCCATGCCATTGAGTCCCAGGAGGCGTGGCTTGCCCCTCTAGTGTGAGGCTGAGTACATAGTGGGCACTTACTCCTCCTGGAAGCAGCTGTTGGTACAGCTCAGGAGTAGGCATGTCTTAGCCACTGCTCCCTGGCCATCCACCATACACTTGATCATCAAGGAGCCTGGAATGTGATGGCCTCTGAGCATGTTCCCAGCCCCCAGCCTCCACTCTGGTCCAAGACTCAGCTCCAGTCCACCTGAGAGGTCTGCTCTGCACAGCAGCCCTTCCCTCTCCCCTCCCCTTCCCATTCCCCTCCTCTTTCCCTTCTCTCCTTCCCCTCTCTTCCCCCTTACCTGTCCCTGCCTCTCCCCACCCCTTCACCCCCATCCCTCAGCTCCCCAGCCCAAGGAAGGGGAGTTGAGAACCTGGGGTGCTGCTGCTGCTGCTGCCTTGGTTTCTGCATGAATTTCAGCCTGGGCCTGGGTCCCAGGCTGCCTGCTGCCCCTGCTGCTTAGAGCCCATGCACTCTCTGGCCTTGGCCTCCCCTGGAGGATCCTCCAGATCATCAGATTGTAAATTTTGTTTTCACTTCCAACTCCTCTTCTGGACTGTTTATTCCTGTAAGGAAAAGACCATATCTCATTCAGCTTCACAATTCCAAGATTACTGGGAAATATAGTAGATGTGCAATACTTATTTGTTTAATAAATTGATGGGTTAATTATTTCATAGGAGTTTCTTAACTATCATGTACTAAAATATTTGATACTGAAAAGTAAATAAATAAAAGATAATAACAAAAATAAGAATTCTTCCACCTATCACAGTAAAAAAAGAAAAACACCACCTACTGGAATCAGGTTTTCAATATTTATTTAAAGTGAAGGGCATATAAACTGTAAACCAAGATATGAGGCCGTTTTCTATGCACAGTAATGAAATAAATACTAGATAACCTTTGATTTATGGAGCTCTATTAATTATGGAGCTTGGTAAGATATAAATAGTCCATGTAGGCAAGGTTACGATGAAACTGATGGTCAGGGGCAATGCTCATGGAAATTAAAACATGCCAGACCACTCTAGCATGCCTTAGGCTAATATGTAGCATGAAGTTGTAGTTTGGGCCCCAAAATACTAGTTCTGCTTATTGATCAAGAGGAAACAAATCAGTATATATTAGGCATTACTTTAAAAAAGAAAGCAAAGAAAAATCATGATTAGTGTAAATGTTCAGCAGTGAAGGACAGAGTTTAATAAATGTGTAATTATAGATATAAAATCATTTATATTAAGGACATGAGACAAATATTGATTGAATGCATATTATGTTCTCAATATCATGCAAGATGTTTTGTGTGTATTATTTAATTTCATCTTCACAAACACAGGAGGCAGGTGCTACTATTGTCACTTTGCAGACACAGACAATGAGAGGATCAAAGAGACTAAGAAATTTTCACATGGTTTTAAAGCATATTCAAAGAGCAAAGCACATACAAGCTAATTTGATCATGGTTCCATTAGGAAAGCTAGAGCAATTTAAGCGAAGAACGAATGATGATAGTATTGGAAAATAACCCAAAACCAAAATACTTATCGATAAGAATATGTTGGTATAACTAAATAAATAAATACATACATAGGGAAGAAAGAACAACTCTTCCTTAGGCAAGAATTTCTATTAAAAGATGTTGAAAGAATAAGGGAAATGAAAATTTGCTACCAAAACACCATAGTGATAATTGGTAGAGGCAATAGATTGATAGGATGTCAAAAAGTATAAATGAAATATTTACATAGTCTAAATTATCTTCCCCAAATGTATCTGTATATATACATGTATATTTATATTTATGCATATATAAATCACAAAGATAAGAATCATAATTTTGCTGTAAAAATGTATGGCAGACACTAACTAAGTGATCAAGTTTAACATCACTAGTAGTATCACTTATTGACCTCATGTATCCTCTGATTTGATGAACAGGGCAAACATACCAATTCACTCGCAGTCTTCCCCATAGGGAATAACCTCAATTTAATCATGAGAAACCATTAGGCAAACCTAAATTGAGGGACTTTCTACCAAAGACTTGACAGGTAATCTTGAAAAGTATCATGGTCAAGAAAGAAAAGCAAAGAAAATTGGACAGTCACAGATTTCAGGAGAATAAGGAGACATCATAAATCTAATTGCAAGATGATGTTCTGGATTGGATCATGGAACAGAAAAAAAGACTTTTTGGAAAAACTGGTGAAACAATCGAATCTGTAGTTTAGTTAATGTTATTGTATCAATGCAAATTTTTTAGTGTTGATTGTACTGTGATTATGTAAGATGTTAACATATGTGAAGCTGGGCAAAGCGTATACAGAAACGCTGTATTTCTAAAAATATCTAAATAAAAAGTTAAATATAACTGATTAACTGCTGGAACTCAAAGTGACTTTACAGGCAAATATGAATTCAAGAGACCAAGCATTTATTAAATGTCCATTGATCCTAGATCGTGGTCAAACATAGCCCTACACCATTTATATATGGATAGCCACTGAACCTACTAGCTCAACAAATATCAGAATATGAAAGAACTGAGACAAATATGGAATTTTTAATGAGGCAATTAACTCTAAGTAATGTGAAAGTAGAGACACTATCATTCTCATGTTTGTAGTCCCACACAAAGCATATCTGTCATTTAGTAGCTGCTCAATAAATATATGTTGAAAGAATAAAGAAAAAGGATGGAAACTTGAGGTTTCAGATACACAACCCAATTCTTTCAAAGTATTATTTTCTCAAGACACATACTAGAGTGGAAAAAAAATGTAGTACAGTTTCTTTTGTCCTAACATCTGAATACATTGATCATCAGTAAGAGATTCCATGGAGAAGTGTATGAGAATACGTCAGCTTAGTTTTTCTATTGATTAGGTGGTATTTGCTCAAGCTTGTCAAATATAACTATAAGGTTACTTGTAATTGCAATTTGGGATCCTATCCAATTTGGCTCATATTGAGATGAAAGTTAATACTATACATTTTAAAGAAAAGATTATATGTATACGTGACTGTGTTTGTGTATATATAAGACACTCATACCAATACTATAAGATACTTTAAAGTACATCATTTCATTAGAAAAATTCTTAATGAACTGATTGGAAAACCTCCGATACATCTGTCTTATTTTTAAAATGCCATAGGGAGGGATGGCATGGATATTAACCAATGAGAGCTTCAGACAAGAATTTATATAGATAAGATAAAATAAATATAAAAGAAATAAAAAACAAACTTTGATGGATATAGTGAAATCAATCTCTGTTTTAATGCAAGTAAGAGTCACAATAAAAAGTTCCAGCCCAATACACATCTTGTCATCAGTTCAATGATAACTTGGTACAAGGAAAATTACCTAGGATTTGGAATCTGAAAATCTGTGCTCCCCATTCAGCTCCATAATTAAAAGACACCTGTGAGATTAGACTTTACCTCCAAACTTTACTCCTATTTCAAATGGCAATAAATTTAAATGACAAAGCAGATCCAATAAGACACAGCGAGGCAGATTAATTAAATATTGGAAACAATGAATTTTTAAATAATTTACTTTAAATATGTCAATTTTTGGTGTAAATTTAAGATGCCCATATAATTGAACTTTTGTCATCACATGAATTTACTTTTAAAAATTAGCAAATATTGGGCCACAACACTAATTTTATAACTAAATCATTGAAAAACATAGTTGACTAGAG
Organism: Equus quagga; assembly: GCF_021613505.1. NCBI lineage: Eukaryota > Metazoa > Chordata > Mammalia > Perissodactyla > Equidae > Equus > Equus quagga. Next base: position 60,299 of record NW_025800286.1, on the reverse strand, counting down.
CCTTGAAGTAGATATTTCATTCTTAAGCTGTATGTAGCAACTATCTTTTAATTAGTAACATGCACTTTAGCACTTTTCTATCAGGTTAAATCTAATGAAGTATATTGTGATTATGATTTTTCTTTGATGCACTTTTTATGGATTAGGGAATAAAGGAGTTTTGTGAATTGTATGATCTGCTAATACAAAAACAAAATAAAAAACAAAAAATGCACAGGGGTCTCCACAATTCCATTGACCACACTCCAGTGGGATCAATTTTGCTCTGGATAAATAACATAGTGAAAAATCACAATGTTAAACACTTCAATTAAATTTCTATTAAAACTGTGTTTCTGTTAGATGGGCATGACAAGCAATATTAGCACATATTGAAAGGACTCAGAATTATAAAGAGAAAATTACTATTATTCTTGAACAATTTAATAATATAGAATTAACCTTTATGATTAATGTAAAGCCACTTTCAAAAATTAATAGATACAGAATACTTTAAATATCATGGGCTCAACATTGAAACACTAAGATTGCAAAAGAGGAGAGAAATAATAAAAGCCACTTAGGGAGCTGTACGAATGGAATTTTGCACACATTATTACAGCTTATAAGTACCAGAGGCAAGATTCCATCCTAGGCCTCATTCATGGTGCATGTACTTTTCACCATTTTTGACCACGTTTTATTATACCAAGGCTCCATTCTGAAACTGACATTTACCCTCACCATCCCCATTGAAATAAAACAAAACATGATCTTTGATGTATTTGGATTTATTTTAAGCCATTTAAACTAGAGAAACATTATGAAATAAGTAGTATTCTGAAGTGGCACCTACATTACATGGTTAGCAAAATAACCTTAAAAGAATTATTATTTTTCTCACTATATTAAAACATAACTCCCCAGATATTTGAATTGGTCAAATGTTTTCTTGACCTCTATGGATAAATTTCTTCATTGTTTTTACTTGGAGCTAGTCTGTTTTTTCCATCTAGAGAATGAAAGCATATACTCTATTTGCAGCATTCTCATTACTTCTACAAACATAAGTTCAGTATTTTCTATTTTCTTTGCTTTAGTCCAGAAAGTATTATTTTTCAATTCTTAGACACTATATAAACCAGATTGTGATGAATACATTCTATTCATCTATGCACTAGACAACAACTAAGGAGTTAGTACTGAGGATTTCATAACATATTTTATCTTGATATTCTAGGCCCCACCTCTTGAAACATTCTGCAAATGATCTAAAATTTTCTCTTACCTGTAGAACAACAAAGGCATGTCTAGATAAACTATGAATATGATTTTTTAAATTGGTTATATCCACTTCCTCAACTGTTGATAAAACCTACGGGAGATTTCCCCAAGGGGAATATGCCTCGATTATCTTCTTTTTCAAAATAGCATCATGATGATTTACTCAATAATAAAAAAGTAAATGGTTCTTGAATAATGTACTACATGTTGATATTTATAAAATGAATAAAGTTATCTGGTCTTCGGTTTAAAATGGTACCTTAAAAAATATATGTTTTGACACTAGATAAGAATTCTTAAGATATGAGACATATTTTTAAGTCATACCTCTGACACTGGGTTGGCATTAACTTCTCTGCGAATCAATGTCTTCACCCTGGCAATATAAGGCATTTTATATTGCAACAAGTCAGTAAAAATGGTAAATCATTAATATATAGTATAAAACCACAATATATCTCTTGCAAACTCTAGCAGATGGATTTATTGTCAATCAAATTCATTACACTTTTGCTCGGTTAAAATTATAAAGTGTGGTTTAAATGAAAAAGGATACATTTCGAGCTTATTGGAAGATTACGTTTCAAGGTAATGAGAAAAGTCCAAAAAAAGTCATAGACATGTGGAGGAGACATCAAAAATTTAAAGCTCTGTAGGACTTTATAAGTCATGTAATTCTGTGAATCCTGAATACAATCAGGAGTTTACTCAGATTAAATTTATAAAATGTATTGATCAATCGATTGATAGATATGCACACACAGTAAGCACGCACGCATGCACATGTCTAGAACCAAAATAAAGAAATTTAACTTTGGTATAAGAGGGAGGCCCCGTAGAATTTTTCTTTTTCTTCAATTTTCCAGATGGTCCCCACCCCCACACAGATTCAATCAAAAGTCACAAGGGACAATGAGAGACTGAAATGGTGCTATAGGTCACTGAGTATCTCAGAAATATGCAGCACATACTCCCTTTTAAAAGTAGTGCTTACCTAGGGAGAGAAAGTGCTGAGAAGAATGTCAAATGAGTAGGGCAGACATACTAGGAAGGAAAATTTGAACAGGGATTGACCTTCTGGAAGATGGAGGACTCAGAAAGTACTCTTTTAGCAACATAGTGTCTAAAGTACAGCGTGCTCCTTTGGAGGCACAGATCTGTTTACACATAAGAAACAGCAGATAGTACTCAAGTCAAGCTTAGTTCTGAGAATTAAAGTAGATAGTCATATTTTAAGGCCATCATGAAAACACGAGAGTAATTCCCTGAGCATGAAACTGGAAAAGTGACCTTGATGTATCTCCAACTTCATATGTACCTACTCCTGATAGTCAAAATGCCTGTCATATTTACACATTGAAGGAATGAAAAGATTACTATTGACCTCCATGTGATGATATTTAAATGGCAAAAAATACAAATAACCTAATAATGTTCCAAATATTACTAAATCAGGGCATAAAATGAGGCCATAAACCAATCAAATGAATATCGCATTAAAATATACCTGAAAATAATATAAAACAAAAATTTTTTAAACGACTTAAGGTTCAAGAAATACAAATATGTCAGAAATGAGTTGACAAGATGTCAGGAAGATGCGAAATTATCATTAAAATTGGAAATAGGGGGCTAGCCTGGTGGTGCAGCTGTTAAATTCGCATGTTCTGTTTCAGCAGCCCAGGGTTCCCCGGTTTGGATTCCAGGTGCAGACCTATGAGCTGCTTGTCAAGCCATGCTGTGGCAGGTGTCCCACATATAGAGTGGAGGAAGATGGGCATGGATGTTAGCTCAGAGCCAGTCTTCCTCAGTAAAAAGAGGAGGATTGGCAGCAGATGTTAGCTCAGGGCTAATCTTCCCCCAAAAGAAAAACAAAAAAAAAAAAAAAGAAAAGAAAAGAAAATTGGAAAGAGTAAGCCAAAACATAGAAACAAAATAAAACTTCAGAAATCATGAGTGATTCAGAAAAATATGAGATTGAGTAGCCACTATAGGAAGCATGCTTAAGGAAAGAAGCTAGAGAGATACGAACAAACACCAATTTTAAGTAAAGAAAGAAAATTAAGATTTGATAGAAACTGATACACCTAAAGGTACTAAATTTTAATTTTAAAAATGATAAAATATGACATAAAATATAAAATAACACAGAACAAAAATTTATAACCATCTCATTAAAAATTCTATCAGTAAAATGACAGACTGATACATAGATCATTGAAGTAATAGGGATATATTGAGTATATCAGAAAAGTTACAATAAAATAAGATTTTGCTTCCTTTTTAATTTTACTGAAGAAAATATAGAGAGAAGAAAGTTTATATTTCATAGTTGTACATCTTGATGAATTTTCAAACTGAACAGAATCTGTAAACAAGACCAAGACTAAGAAGGACAACCTTGGCAACATCCAGATCCTGTCTTATCCTATTTTCTCATCATTGCCTGCCCTATAAAGATCACACTATTCCGAAGCAACAATTCATTTAGGTAAAAATTTTTTGGGGTAATTAGGTAATTGTCTAGGTTAATTTAGATAATAGTTTTTTAAATATTAATTTAGGTATCAGATTTTAAAGTCACCATTATTGAATTTTAATATAAATACAGAAATTCTACTATTTAAAGGTACCAGTTATATTTAATAGACACACATAATTATGTAATCACAATCAAGTTATAGAACATTTCTATCACCCCCCAAAAAAGCCCCTCTTACCACTTTGAAGTCTGTCTCCTCCCTTTACCCTCAGTTCTGGCAACAAGAGACGTGCCAGATGTGTTCCCCATTGTTAAAATTTTGCCTTATCCAGAATGTGATACAGGTTGAATCACACTGTAGGTGAGCTTTTGAGTTTGTCTTCTTCCTCTTAACAGAATGTATTTCAGATCCATCCTTCTACTCGAAAATACCAGCATTTGTTTCTGCTGACTGCCAAATAGTATTCCATTGTAATGATGTACCACAGTTTATATACTCAGTAGTTGAAGTACATTTGGATTGTTTCCAGTTTTAGAATATAGAGAATAGCACTGTTATGAATATTGTCATACAGTTCTTTGTGTAGACATATCCTGTCTTTTATCTGGGTCAATGGCACAGAGTGATGGGTACATGAGATCACATTGTGGTCTTAAATAGTATTTCCCCAATTAGAAATGATGTTGAACATTTTTTATGTACATAGTTGCAATCTATGTATCTTCTCTGTTGAAGTGTCTGTTCAAGTTTGTTCCCATTTTTTATTCCTTATATTTCCTTTTGTTTTCATATCGTTGAGTTTTTGGAGTTCTTTACATATTCTGGATTCATGATCTTTATTGAATAGCTGTTCAGCAAATATTTTGTACAAATCTGTGGTTTGTTCATTCCCTCAACAGTATTTTTAATAAAGGAAATTTTAAACATGATGAAACACAATTTATTACTATTTGCTCCAAACATTCAGGCATTTTGTGTTTTGTACAAAAATTGGTGACTAACCCATAGTAACACATGTCCATTTTTTCTCTAGAAATGTTGGAGTATTAGGTTTTATAATAAGGTCTAAGATTCATTTTCAGACAACTCTTATATGATGCAAAGAATGAGTCAATGTCTTTTTTCAGTGGCATGAGGCTACTCGACATATTCAGGGTCATTAAAAACAAAGACTGTCCGTCCTCCATGGATTTTTCTTGGAAACTTTGTCAAAAATCAATTGACTATATTGTGTGAATCTATTGCTGAAGACTCTATTCTGATTCATTGATCTAAATGTCTATCTTTTCAGCAATGCAACTCTCTATTATTTTAGCTTTGTGGTAAATCTTGAAATCAAATTATATGAGTCCTACTTTGTTATTTTTCAAAACTGCTTTGACTTAGTTCCTTTCCCTTTTTTGTAACTTGTAGAATTACCTTGTCAACTTTTGCAGAATAATTCTAGTTTAATTTTAATTAGGGTTGCATTGAATATATACATAATTTGAGATTGCATTTAATTAATGGAAGCTTTGTTCACAATTGTGCTGCTTATCAATATCATCCTTCCTTTCTTTTTTCTTTTAAAATTCAGCTTTCATGACCAACATTCCCTATCAACTAATTGAGAATCTCTGGGTATAGAGCTTATGCATCTATGTATTTTTCATAACTTTTTGAAGAATTTCTTTAAATACGTACCCTACTACTAGTCTGCAGATTACAATATAGGGTCACCAAGACAGGAAAAGACGCTGCACAACTCAGATTTTGAACTTTAACTCTGCTAGATCCCTAATATTCTAATGTGCCATTATGTAGAATATTATAGTTATCTCTATACTGCCCCATCTCTGCTGTCAATGCTTCCTATCCATGTATTTTACCTTATCTCCTCTATCAAATGTTCAATGAACTTAACCCACTGAGAAGTGTAGCCCACTAAAAGTTAAATAAGTATAGTAATATTTATTAAATTGTGAATCCTGTCATAGCTTATACTTTCATATTATTTCAATATGTACGTGTTTACAGAATTTTGAGAGAAGTAAACAGGTTATATTCCCAGTAAGAGGAAATTGGATTTCAAAGAATTTAAATCATCAACCCAATAGCACATAGCTATTTAGTATCACAGCTAGGTCTATGTTCTGTATCATTAGGTTTTTTTTTTTTTTCCAGTCTGATGCATATTCTTTCTCCACTGAAGAAACATTTTATACTAGAGACTAAAGAGAATTGATGTAATCATTTTTTTCACATAGTTCACTGCTCCAGAACCATTCTCTTGTTTACTACAGAGAAAGGCAAAATGATCTTGCTACTTTTCTGTCCCAGAAGAAAATTATTGTGTTTTCTCCCTGGAACATCCCTGTGGAATTTAAGAAGTGTTTGAGAACCTACTATAAGAGTCCAAATGCTTAGTATTCATCACACACCTTAACTGAGTGAGCAGTTCATTTCCACAGGTAAGAAGAAAGGTTTCTCCTCACTTACAAAATATTTCAGAAGTCATAACCTTGAATCTCAAACTAGATTATGTTTTAACATTTCAATGTGAGATATAAATATCTAGTTAATTCAGAGTTGAATTAAAAATTGAGTGAGAGAATTCCAGGGACCATAGCAGATATAATAGGAAAGACTCTTTATAAATTTAGGTCAGTAGATTTGTAAGTTAGAAACTTGATTTAATTGGCTTGATGGAAGCTAAAAGACAGAATAAAAGTAGTAGAAATAAGGGGCTGTCTTTCAAGTTAGGAAAATTATTAAATGGAGAATACACCATTTTGGGATCATAATTTCATCTTTCTCATGGAGAGATATATACAAATTTTAAATATGTTTTACTAGTTAGCTAATTGACCGAGAAGCCACGTCCATTTTGTTGTTGTTGTAGTTGTTAATATAACGGTCTTCTTAAGCTTGTGGCTTTACAAAAGAATTCAAACTCATGAGGATGTTAGTTTGTGTTGTCTCTAGGAGGTGCCATTTCCAGAATTATGGCATATCACAATGGGTCTACAATATGGTCAAGTGGAAATAGCTTAAATTTTGGAGACAGAAAAACCTGGACTTGAGTCCTGGTTCTGATAGTAAATAACTGTGACTTTGATCAAGTTATAGGTCAGGTTGGTTCTCAGTTTTCTCATCTATAAAAGGACACTGAATTAGTTAGTTTGCAGGTTGCTAGATAGATTACATAAGAAAATATTCACAAAACTTCTACCCTCTAGTAGCCGGTTAACATGTGGTAGCTGCTGTCTTAGCTTTCCTTCTTCTCAAGCTTAGTGCTTGAGGTAGTGTCCTCTTGGGTGTCTTGTACTTTATGTTTTCTTAATGTATGAGAGTTGAGGAACTGATTTAATTTTAGTTTTGCAAAATTGTCACTTTTTGATAAAATTTCACTATCTTTATTTTTGTCTTTCTAGCCTGTATCTTTTAAAGTGAAATCAGTATGACATAAACACAATCAGTTCTAATTTACTTAAATATTAGTTGACAGAAACGCCTGTTTGAAAACATCTTGAATGAAGTAAATAAATCCCATACTTTTTGTCTATCCTTCTTCAATTCCCTACAGTGAAGGGAATAATTGCTCTAATGCAACAGGATAGGGAATAAGATATATCTTCACTCAGGTATGACTTTCTTATAATACACATAAAATAAGAGAAATCAGGAGTTATGAGAAATTTACATACAAAATTATCGGAGGAGTTTAAACAAATGTGCTCTTATTCTCCTGCCATGCCCAAAGTCAGAATTCATTGACAGAGATGTATTTTTAAGGTGCCCGATACGATAGAATATCGAGATTCACTGGGTTTAATCTCATGAGAAAGGGATTTTAATATATCTTAAATATCATGCTATGTGAAAAACACATATAACTAAAACTAGAAATACTTAGCTTCTGGTTTGGTTCCCATTTATTGCTCAATGTTTTGATGAAAAACTGATTTTATAACTCCCTATAAATATTTTGTAATTAAATACAATTCTGAAGTTGTATTTCATATGTAGTCATGCTTTACATATAATTAAAACCCTTTAATTTTATAAAACATATTTTAATACATCTCATATATTAGCACTCTGCAATCACATCATGTTCATAAAATTGAACAAGATAAACTTGAAAATCTGGTCAATCTTAGTTCTTCTTTGATTTGGAAGGATAAAGTTAATTTTCCAAGGTTGCATTGCCGCTAGGTGCAATATCAGAGATTTTAATACAGGATTTTAGAGTCCAAATATAATGTTATTAATCTTCCACAATAGTATTATCTCAGACACCTCAGTTAGGTAAATGTTAGAATAATAACGTCACTGAAATTTCAACTGTATACAGTCAAAATGTATTTTGTAATGGATTCCTTTAGTAGACCCTCTAATGGTACACTTTGCAAAATTTGATTGTATATTTGTTTCATTTTGTTTTCATTGTGTTTCTTCCTATCTGCCAAATTTCCATTTTGTTCCTGACTCTCCTTCATTAATATTTATATATACATATATATGCCATAGATTCTAGAGATATAGAGGGGGGTGGCGCAAAGAGAATGAGGAACTTTTTAAACAGATATGAATTTTTTATCATGCTCAAATAATACATTAATACATATTTATATAAGTAATTGATAATTTTGTTATTTGATTAATGTAACCATTCAAACCAAACTAGAAATTATTAGAAGACATTTGTGTTTGTGCATTCTCAAGAGAAATGTGTGAGTTATCTGCATTTACACAGAAGTCAAAATTTAGCTTAACTATATTTTTTTAGTCTAGAATTCTGTAAGGATTAAATGGGTAAAATTTTGGGGGTGGTTAGTTTCCCCACACTTGAAAAACTATTTGTTCTCTGTATTAAAAAAAAATCCTCCACAGAGATCTGGGAAGGTCTTTCTGGGAAAATTAAAACGTGTAGCTTTCTTCTTCCACGAATAGATTTAAGCTAATTGTCTCACTCATTCTTGATGTATGGACAGCTCAATATGACAAAAATATGATGTATTTCATGTCGTGAATATAAGTCATTTGTATATCCCTGGCTGTGTGCACTGCAGATATTTTTGTCATTTAAACAGAATTTTGTCCGTGCCACACTGAAGGAAAAACCAGAATCCCAGTGCTGAATTCTTGCTCCTAAACATGGTATATGCAATATTTCATTTTGTTTCAATGATGAAGACTTCAGTCCAGATACAGGTGACTCTTCAACTATTTGTTTTTTTCTTTTATGCACTTTTCTTGTTTCATATTCTGCTGAATAAGAAACCATTCAATGGCATAGGAAAATATACCAGGAATAAAACACTACTTTGTGACTTATGTAGTGAATTTATTCTTTTAGCAATAGCTTCTATAAATTTTATGATCTAAGATCAGGTGGTTTTTCTTTTATAACAGTTTTAAAGACTCCCAAAGAAACTATAATAGATTAAAGGAATGACAATTATTTATATTTGACAGAAATATATCTCAAAAATACACTCAGGGTCTTTACAAGGATAATGAGTATATGAATAGAGAGAAATCTTACATTGATATTGTTAAATTTGGAAACACATTAAGAGTATAGCAAGCTATGGAGGCCTAAATGGACAACTTAGTGATATGTGTATCAATAAAGAAAACTAAAAAACGAAACAAAACCAGTGCTCTGTTACTGTTTACATGCAGGTGAATCTGCAAGCAGAATAAGATCTGCTGTCTGTTCTCCAGTGTTCCAGAAGTCCTAGTGGAATGAGATAATAGCCAAAAAAGAGAATATACAATGGTTTGGTCAGAAAATGGTACCCCACATAACAAGTTAAAATGTACATCTAACATCTCATTTTCTATTTTCTGGGCACATTTTAAAATTAAATAATTTTACATTGTTTTTCTCATGTAAATACAACTCAATTTTGTGACATAATTATGTTTACTGCCATTTTAATAATTTTGCACATTAAGGAAAGGCATTTCATGCACACGGTAGAAAATCTAAGATTTGTACTGAGATGTGCACTTTCTACTAAAATATTTTTGCATTTAAAAATTCCTATATTCATTCATCTCTGTGAATTTTAACAGAATGCAATATGAAACTAAATGGTAGTAAATTTAACAGAAAATAAACTGGAAATTAAGCCACATAAATTGGCATGTCTTTAGCATGGCAAATTTAGTCAACCCTTAATAAAATAATTCTTCAACTTAACAGGGTAATGCATTCACTTGGATCAAACTTCATCAAGGCCTATTCCTTCATTGCCAAGGATTTCGATGTGCCCTTCTAAGAAACAAACAAGAGACTATAATAGGGTGGGTTCTATTTTCAAAAACATTGTTTTAAAACCTATAAATAAAACTGAAATGTCACAGTTGACATCAGATTTATATTTATACAGGATTCAGGTGAAAAATGTGACTGAAGTTACCATGTTTATATTGATGGGATTCACAGATGATTCTGATACACAAGTTTTCCTATTTTTGCTATTTCTAGCAATCTATCTTTTTACTCTGATAGGAAATTTGGGACTGGTTGTATTGGTGATTAAGGATTCCCAGCTTCACAACCCTATGTATTGCTTTCTGAGTGTGTTATCATTCTTGGATGCCTGCCTTTCTTCAGTTGTGGGCCCAAAATTGTTGGTCAATTTCCTGTATGAGAGGAATGCCATTTCATTCCTTGGATGTGCAGCACAGATGTTTCTCGCTGTTACTTTTGGGACCACAGAATGTTTTCTCTTGGCCTCAATGGCATATGATCGCTATGTAGCAATCTACAACCCTCTGCTGTATTCAGTTAGCATGTCTTCCAGGGTTTATGTGCCACTCATCATTGCTTCCTATATTGGTGGCATTTTGAATGCTTCAGTGCATACAGGGGCCACATTTAGCCTATCCTTTTGTGCATCCAATGAAATTAAACATTTCTTTCGTGACATCCCTCCTCTCCTTGCTATTTCTTGTTCTGACACTCACACAAATCAGCTTTTACTCTTCTACTTTGTGGGCTCTATTGAGACAGTGTCTATACTGATTGTCCTGATCTCCTATGGTTTCATTCAGGTGGAAATTCTGAAGATTCATTCTGCTGAAGGGAGACAAAAAGTATTTTCTACATGTGGTTCTCATCTAACTGGGATGTCAATTTATCATGGAACAATCCTCTTCATGTATGTGAGACCAAGTTCCAGTTACTCTTTGGACCATGACATGAGAGTGTCAACATTTTACACCCTTGTGATTCCCATGCTGAATCCCATCATCTACAGTTTAAGGAACAAAGATGTAAAAAGGGCAATGAAAAGAGTGTTTGGTAAAAATGAATGCATCAATAAAGTAGATTTTTCAAACGAACTATTGAATGGAAACTAATTAAGAATGATGTCTGTTATCTCCATATCAAGAAGTTGTGATAAAAATATTTTGCTTTAGTTTAATATCTTTCTGTACTTCAACATTTTTAGATAAAAATCATAGTTATACCTGCACCTGTGCAGTTTCCACGCATGGAGAAAAACTGTCATCTATTTGCTTCTTACTTAATTCACTCTCAGATACACACACACACATATATATACACACATATGTACATATATGCTGAGACAGATTGTGTTATTTTGTTAGGACTGCTGTAACAAATTACAGAGTGGTGGCTTAAACAACAAAAATGTATTTCTCACTGTTCTAGAATCTAGGATTCTGAGATCCAGGTGATGGCTGGGTTGGTTTCTTATTATTTGTTGAGGTGGGCCCGTATTGCTATGACTATCCCTCCTATAACTGCATTTGCTTTATCTCGTAATAGTTAGTATGCTGTATTTTCATTTTCATTTGTCTCCAGGTATTTTTAATTTCTATTTTGATTGTTTCATTGATACAATGGTTCTTCAGTAGCATGTTGTTTATTCTCCACATACTTGTGACTTTCCCAGCTTTTTCCTTGTACTTGATTTCTAATTCAAACATTATGGTCAGAAAAGATACTTGATATGATTTCAGTCCTCTTAAATTTATTGGGTCTTGTCTTGTTTCCCATCATATGGTGTATTAAGAATGTTCCATGTACACTTGAGAAGAATGTATATTCTGCTGTTCTTGGATGGAATGCTCTTTTATATCTCTTAAGTCCATGTGATCAGTGTTTCATTTAAGTCCACTATTTCCTTTAAATCTATTATTTGCTTGTTGACTTTCTGTCTTGATGATATATCCATTGATGTAAGTGGGGTGTTGAGGTGCCCAAGTAGAATTGTATTGTTGTCAATTTCTCCCTTTAGGGCTGTTAATGGCCACTTTATATAATTCCATGCTCCTGCGGTAGGTGCGAATATACATATAAGTGTTATGTTCTCTTGGTGGAAAGCCCTCTTTATCATTATATACTGTCCCTCTTTGTCTCTCATTGTCTTTTTTATCTTGAAGTCTACTTTGTCGGCTAAAATTATGGACACATGCATTTTTTTTTTTTGAGGAAGACTGGTCCTGAGCTAACATCTGTGCCCATCTTCCTCTACTTTATATGTAGGATGCCTGCCACAGCATGACTTGACAAGCAGTGCATAGGTCTGCACCTGGGATCCAGTCCGGCAAACCCCAGGTCACCAAACCAGAATGTGAAAATTGAACTACTGAGCCATTGGGCCAGCACCAACACCCACCTTCTTTTGTTTGCCTTTTGCTTAGAGTATTGTCTTCCATCCCTCCACTCTGAGCCTATGTTTGTCTTTAGAGTTGAGATGTGTTTCCTGGAGGCAGCATATTTTGGGGTCTTGTGTTTTAATCCATCCAGCTACTCTGCGTCTTTTGATTGGAGAATTCGATCCATTTACATTTAGAGTGATTATTGCTACATGAGGGCTTAATACTGCCATTTTATCTTTTGTTTTCTCGTTGTTCTATATTTCCATTGCTTATCTTACTTTGTATTACTGAGTGCCATTTCATTTTGATCATTTTCTGTGGTGGTTTTCTCCTTTTATATTTATTGTGGCTCTGCTCTGATTTTCATTAAGTGGTTACCATGACATTTGTATAATGGTGTCATAAAAGAGACAGTCTGTTTTCTGATAGCCTCCTAACTCCATTAGCCTAAACAGGTTCCATCCCTTCCTCTTCCACTTCTGAGTTATTGTTGTCACAAATTATTCTGTTTCGTGTTGTGAGTCTGTGACTAAGTTGAAGTGCTTATAGTTACTTGTCATGTTTTTCTTCCTTTATCTTTTAAGTTATAAATAAGTATTTGCTACCCTCTTTTGAAAGAGAGCTACAGTTTTCTGATTTTTTTCTGTCTATTTATCACCTTGTGCAAAGCTTTGCAGATTTTGCATTTTTGTTTCGGGTATGAGGCCACCCTTGGTCATTTCTTGTATGGGAGGTCGGTTATGAATTCCCTCAACTTTTTTTACCTGGAAAATCTTTTATTTCTCCATCATATCCAAAGGACAGTTTCACTGGATAGTGTATTCTTGGCTAAAAGTTTCTGTCTTTCAGTATTTTGAATATGTACTTCCATTATCTCCTAGACTGTAGGATTTCTGCCAAGAAATCCACTGAAAGCTTGGTAGGGGTTCCTTTGTAGGTTGTTTTCTTCTGCCTTGCTTCCCTTAATACTTACTTTTTGTTGTTGATTTTTGTCAGCTTTACTATTGTATGCCTTGGAGAAGGTCTTTTTAGCATTGATGTAAATAGGAGTTCCATTGGCTTCATGTATTTGTATGTCCAGTTCTTTACCCAGGTTTGGGAAGTTCTCAGCTATTATCTGTTTGAGCAATCTCCCTGGTCCTTTCTAACTTGCTTATAAATCTGGAATACCTATAACACTTATGGTGCTTTCCATAATTGAGTCAGATATGTCACAAAGAATTCAGTCATTTTTAAGAAATCTCTCTTAGTTCTGTATCCCCATCTATCTGAAGCATTTTTGTATTTCTATCCTCCAAATCACAAATTCTTTCTTCCATAATGTCAGCTTTTTGTTTAATCATTCGAGATTATTTATTTCCTTAATTATATTCTTCATATCCAGAATTTCTGCTTTCCCTTTTTTTTGTTTCAAACTCTTTGGTGAAGTAGTCCTTCCTCTCAATAATTTCATTGCTGGGCTCATAGAACTGTCTTTCTGAGTTTTCTTGTAACTCATTGAGTTTCTTCCTGACAGGTATTTTGAATTCTCTATCATTTAGATTGTAACTCTCTGTGACTTCAAGTCTGAATTATAGTGACTTGTCATTTTCCTTCTGATCTGACTTGATGATGTGGTTTTTCATGGTATTTGATGAACTAATCCCTTGCTGGCACATTTTTGGTAGTATCAAGTCACAGATTCTACCTGCAACCACTAGGGGGAAGCAGAAGCTGTGCTTATGATCCCATCCAGTTTGCTAGAATGATTTCCCACCTGCCAGGAAAGCATTTGTGTGAAGGCTCAGGGCTTCTGCCATCTCTTCTTACAGTCATGCTAAGGCACATTTCCATTTGTGGAGCCACAGTGGCACAGTTGGCACTCCTGCAAGTCAGGAGAGCATTTGCATGTGGGCTCAGGGCTGCCTCTGCTTTTTCTTATAGTCATGCTGAAGTGTGTTCTTACTTGCAGGATTGCAGCAGCACTGTGGGCACACCTAGCCTGGAAAGCATTCATGCATGCAAACAGGACTGCTGGGGAGGGGTTGGGGAGTGCTTGCCTATCTCCATTACTTCCTAGAGTCCCAGCCCATCCACTTTTAGATGTATAGTTGCTTCGGTCTCTCAGGAATCCTGTTGTGCTGTGTGGGTATCCTTTGTTTGTCAGTGAATTCCCATTTAGTTGTAGTTCAAAGGGGGAGAGATAAAGGGAACAGCTCACTTGGCCATATTGCTGTCATCTTTCCCAAATGTTTTCTTGACTGAAAATGTTTAATAGATGTGTGATAGGTTTTCTGAATGTTAGAATGCTTCTATTTCTGTCTTTGTATCTTCTCTATGGGAAGTTTTCTGCTTTAACATATTTATTGCTACATTACTATTTGTAGATAACAGTCACTGCTAAGTCTTCATTGTTAATTAAAATCTATCATTATAAAGTATCCTTTTTTATTTTGATATTTTTCCTGCATTCTATATTCCCTAGTAAAAATATGCAGCCAATACTTTCTTTTCTTGTCTATTGCCAAAATGTATATGTACTCAAGCTTTTATTTTTACCCTTTTGAAATACTTTATATTTTGCTTTTATAAAACTATACTGAATGTCTTTTCTTTTTAAAAGGTATTTTAGGTGCATTTAAAATTTTTGCTGTGCATTTATTTAATCTTGGCTTTATCATAATGTTTGTGTTATAAGTATGTGTCATACACACACAGACTTATACAGGTAAATATACACACAGTCACACACATGCCCACAAACATACGTAAAGTCTTTCCCATTGTAGTCTATCTTCATTACTCTCTCTGTCATTAATTATTTATTTTAGAATGTTTCTGTTTCTTAGAAATATATTTATAAATTTTTAGAAAGTTTTATATTTTTTAAAACAAGCTTTTTAAAAAAAATTGCAACATTTTACAAATTACCTTGATATTTTATGTGTTGTCCTTTGTTTTTTAGATACAACTTCTTGGTTTCCTATTATGAGAAATACTGACATTAACAAAGAAGAGTTGAAGTTCATTTGGCTTCCTTTAATCCTCTATTCATATTTGCCTTTTATTGTTTCCCCATTCCTATTTGATCTTGGCATGAAATATTGCTATTGAGAAATGTGATGTTAATGTCTTTTGCTACCCTTTAAAAGTAACAAGGCCTTTGGATATGGATTCTGTATAGGAAACACTACCTCTACTATATATAATTTAATACTGATCATTTCCAGCTGACTTACTCAGACAACATAGTATCCTTTCAAAAGGAAGTTTCAAAACTCATGGATAAACTAACTATATTACATCCATAGAATGGAGTACTACTCAGAAATTAATAGGAATAACACTGTTGATATATTCAAGCACACAGACCTTAAATATATTGTGCTGAGTGGAAGAAGCCAAAGCCAAAAATTGCAGACAATACAATTCCAGTTATATCACATTCTGAACAAAGCAAAAATGTAAAAATGGAGAACACACCTATGGGTGGCAGAACTGTATGGTCAAGGCAGACCATTGACTAAAATGTGATATGATGAGAATTTTAGAATGAGGAAAATGTTTTATAATTTAATTACAGTTTATGATTGTATGGGTTTGACAAAATTCATATAACTGGTGCCTAAAAATGGTGGAGTTTTACTAATTTATATTAAAATCTAATAACTCTAACTTAAAAAAAAAACCTAGCTGTTAAATCAATTAGCATTTGCTTCAGAATGGAGATTTCTGTTGTACAGGAGATGGTGACAAGAAGACAGTATAAGGGAGGCATCTAGGGTGTTGACAATATTCTACTTCTTAGTCTTGGTCTTATTTATAGGGTTGTGTTCAGACTGTGAAATTCATCAAGCTGCACCAATGCTATACTTTTCTATATGTATCTTTTCTTCAATAGAATTTAAAGAGGAGACAGCCTTTTATTTTTTTACTATTTCTAGTAAACTAAGTCCCCAATGTGTAAATGATCTGAATAACTTGTTTTCTTACAGATTCTCCTATTAGTGAGAAAGCTAACAAACTTTTGCTATTTGCCACTTTATATTGGTATTAGTCATGTTTTTAACATTTTAAAAAATAAAGTTTAGTATTTTTCTTTGAATGTTAGTCCTCATTTTGTCAATGTGGTGTATCACATCGATTGATTTGGCTCTTGAACTATCCTTACATCCCTGGAATAAATCCCACTTTATCATGGTGTATGATTATTTTTAATGCATTGTTGTATTTGATTTACTAGTATTTTATTGAAGATTTTTCTATCTTTGTTCTTCAGTGATATTGGCCTATAATTTTCTATTTTGTGTTGTTCTTGTCTGGATTCACTATCAGGGTGATGTTGGACTTGTAGAAAGATTTAGGAATCTGGGGCTGGCCCCATGGCCGAGTGGTTAACTTCACGTGCTCCGCTGCAGGTGGCCCAGTGTTTTGTTGGTTCGAGTCCTGGGTGCTCATCAAACAACGCTGAGGCAGCGTCCCACGTGCCACAACTAAAAGGACCCACAGCAAAGAATATACAACTATGTACTGGGGGGCTTTGGGGAGAAAAGGGAAAAATAAAATCTTTAAAAAAAAAGATTTAGGAATCTTTCTCTCCTCTTCAAGCTTTTGGAAGAGTTTAAGAAGGATAGGTATTAACTCTTCACTGAATATTTGGTGGAATTCACCAGAAAAGCCATCTTGTCTTTGACTTGATTTTTGGAAAGATTTTGAGTACTGTTCTGATTTTCTTCCTAGCGATTCGTCTATTAAGATTCTCTGTTTCTTCTTGATTCAGTCTGGAAGGTTGCATGATTCTAAGAATTTATCAATTTCATCAAGATTATCCAATCTGTTTGCTTATAGCTTTTCATAGTATTCTCTTATAGTCCTTTGTATTTCTGTGGTGGCCATTGAAATTTCTCTTCTTTCATTTCTGATTTTACTGATTTGAGCCTTTTCTGCTTTATTCTTGGCGAGTCTAGCTAAGGGTTTGTCGATTTTGTTTATCTTTTAAAGGGCAAGTTCCACTGATTTTTCTATCGTATTATACTCTCTATTTCATTTATTTCCACCCTGACATTTATTATTTCCTTGCTTCTGCTGATTTTTGGCTTTGTTTTTTCATCTTTTCTAGTTCCTTTATGTATATTCTTAGATTATTTATTTGATATTTTTCTTATTTCTTGAGGTAGGGCCATATTGCTATAAACTTCCCTCTTACTACTGATTTTGCTGTATCCTATAAATTTTGGCTTGTCTTATTTTCATTTTAGTTGTTTCCAGGTATTTTTTGATTTCTCCTTTGGTTCCTTCATTGACACAATACTTTTCAGTGGCATTTTTGTTTAATTTCCACACATTTTTGGCTTTTCCAGTTTTCTACTTGTGAATGATTTCTAGTTCCATACCATTGTGGTCAGAATAGATTTCAATCTTCTTAAACTTATTGAGACTTGTTTTGTGACCTAGTATGTGATGTATCCTGGAGAATATTCCATATGGACTTGAAAAGAATGTGTATCCTGTGGTTTTGGATGGAATGTTCTGTATATATCTACTAAGTCCACCTGCTTCAATATGTCATTTAAGGCCAATGTTTTCTTTCTTTCTTTTTTTTTTTTTTTGTGAGGAAGATTAGCTCTGAACTAACATCTGCCACCAGTCCTGCTCTTTTTCCTGAGGAAGACTTGCCCTGAGCTAACATCCATGTCCACTTCCCTCTATTTTATATGTGGGGTGCATGCCACATCATGGCTTGCCAAACAGTGCCATGTCGACACCCAGGGTCTGAACCAGTAAACCCCAGGCTGCCAAAGTGGAACATGTGAACTTAATGGCTGCGCCACCGGGTGAGCCCCAAGGCCAATGTCTCTTCACTGATCTTCTCTTTGGATGAATTATCCATTTATGCAAGTGGAATGTTAAAATCTCCCACCATTATTGTGTTGCTGTCAATTTCTCCTTTTTTGTCTGTTAATAAATGCTTTATATATTTAGGTGCTCCTATGTTGGGTGCATAGATATTTACAAGTGTTATGCCCTCTTGTTGGATTGTTCCCTTTATCATTAAGTAGTGCCCATCTTTGTCTCTTGTTAGAGTTTTTGTTTTAAAGTCTATTTTGTTGATATAAGTATTGCTACCCCAGCTTTCTTTTCATTTTCAGTTTCTTGGATTATCTTTTTCTATCACTTCATTTTAAGTTTGTGAATGTTTTTAGATTTAAATTGTGTTTCTTCTATGCAGCATATATATGGGTCTCATTTTTTAATACTTTCAACCACACTATATATTTTGAGTGGAACATTTAGTCTGTTGATATGTAATGTAGCTATTTATAAGTATGTACTTATAGCCATTTTGTGACTTTTTTCTGGGTTTTTAGTAGTTCTTACCTGTTCCTTAATTCTTTTCTTGCTCCTTCCCTTTGTCATTTGATGACTTACTTTTGTATTAAGTTTGGGTTCCAATCTCTTTATTTTGTGTGTATTTATTATAGGTTTCTGGTTTATGATTACCATGAGGTTCATACATAATAGCCTATATTAAGTTGTTGGTTTTTTATGTTTGACCTCTTAGTAAAGACCTTTTACTCCCCTCCCCCCATATATTATGATTTTGATATTATATTAAACCTCTTGTGTGTGTGTGTGTGTATCCCTTAGCTTTTTATCATGGAGAAAGACATTTTTACTGCTTTTGTCTTTTGACCTTCACACTTATTCTTGTGTTTTTTTCTTTCCCCTTAAGTAGGATTCTTTAACCGAAGAAGCAAAAGAATTGTACACTGAAAACTACAAAACACTCTTTAAAGAAATCAAAGAAGAGGCAAAGAAATGAAAAGATATTCCATGCTCTTGAATCAGAAGAATTAACATAGTTAAATCCTCATACTTCCTAAAGCAACCTATAGATTCAACCAAATCACTGCCAACTCTCAATGACATTTTTCATGGAAATAGAGAAAAGAATCCTAACAACAAAAGATACCAAATAGCCAAAGCAATTCTGAGAAAAAAAGGAGAAAGCTTGAGGTATCACACTTCCTGATTTAAAAATATACTACAAAGTTATAGTAATCAAAACAGCAAAGTACTGGCACAAAAATAGACACACAGGTCAATGAGATAGGATCAAAAGTCCATAAATAATCTCACACATTTATGGATAGCTAATTCTTGACAAGGGAGCCAAGAACTTACAATGGGGAAAGAAAAGTCTCTTCAATGTAAATCCTATCAATATCTTTTTGAATACCATGTCTCACCAGGCAAGGGAAGCAAACAAAAAAACAAATAAATGGACCTACTTCAAACTAAAATGCTTCTCAACAGCAAAGGAAACCATCAACAAAATGAAAAGAGAACCTAACAATTGGGAGAAGATATTTGTAAATAGTATATATGAAAAAGGGTTAATATCCAAAATAGATAAAGAATTCATACAACTCAACAACAAAAAACATCCCAATTAAAAAATGTGAAGAGGATCTGGACAGATATTTCTCCAAAGAACATATGCAGATGGTGAACAGGCACATGAAAAGATGTTTAAGATCATAAATTATTATGGAAATTCAAATAAAAACTACACTGGGATATCCCCTCATGGTAATAAGAATGGCTGTAGTTAACAAGAAAATAAATAACAAGTGTTGGAGAGCATGTGGGGAAAAAGGAACCCTCTTACACTCCTCGTGGGAATATAAACTGGTGCAGCCAATATAGAAAACTGTATAGAGATTCCTCAAGAAGTTAAGAATAGCATTGGTGTATCCAGTTATTCCACTTCTGGATATTTATCCAAAGTACACAAAAACATGAATGCAAAAAGATATTTTCACCCCTATGTTCATTGTACCATAAATCACGATATCCAAGACTTGGAAACAACCTAACTGTCCATCAGTGGATGGAGGGATAAAGAAGATGTGGTATATATACACAATGGAATATTACTCAGGTACAAAAAGATGAAACCTTGCCATTTGTAACATCATGGATGGAACTTGAGGATATTATGCTAAGTGAAATGTCAAACAGTGAAAGTCAAATATCATATTATTTCACTCACAACGTAAAGATAAAAAAAAATCAATAAGAAACAAACACATAGATACAGAGATTAGATTAGTGGTTACCAGAGAGGAAGGGTGGAAGGAGAAGAAGGAAAGGAGTGATAGAGCACATGCTTATGGTGACAGATCGTAATTAAAAAAAGAGTCCTTATCTATTGTTAAAACATGTATATATATATATATATATATATAAATATATATAAACACTTTATTGAGGTATAATTTACATGCAAGTTAGATATCTTGTATAAGTGGACTTCTGTATTATTTGTCCTTCTGTGATTGGCTTATTTCATTTAGCATAAAATTCTATAAGTCCATCAATGTTGTAGCATATGCTAAGATTTCCTTATTTTTTAATGCTGAATAATATTCTATTACACATATGTATATACGTATAACATTTTCTTTATTCATCTTTCAATGGACATTTAAGTTTTTTCCATACCTTGATTATTGTGAATAATGGTGTAATAATCAAGGAAGTGCATATATCTCTTTGAGATACAGATTTCAGTTCTTTTGGAAGTATACTGGGAAGTGAATTTGCTGGATGTTATCATAAATAAATTTATTTTTTTTGAGGAATCTCCATACTGTCTTCAATAGTTAATGCACTATTTTGCATTCTCACCAACAGTGCATGAGTTCCACTTCTTCCACATACTCGCTAACACTTGTTATCTCAGTTTTTTAAATAACAGCCATCCTAACAGGTGTGAAATGATACCCCATTCTGGTTTTAATTTGCATTTGTTGAAATGTCCACACCATCAAAAGTGATCTAAAGAGTGAGTGCATACCTTGTGAAAACGTAAATGGTATTTTTTTTTTTGCAGAAATAGAAATTTCATGTGATACCACAATGGAACTCAAATGTCCAAAGAAAACTTGAGCAAGAAGGCCAAATCTGGAGTCACCACACTTCCTGATTTCAAAATATATTACAAAGCTATAGTAATTAAACAGTATCTCATTGGAATAAAAACAGACATATAGACCAATGGAATAAAAAAAATAAGCTCAGATATAAACCCACAAATATATGGTCAACTAGTCTTCAACAAGGGTGTCAACAATGAACAACAGGGAGGGGATTGCCACTTCTCCAAATTGTATTTGGAAAAACATATATTCACATTAAAAAGAATGTAATTCCATCCTTATATTACACCATGCACAAAAGCCTACTTAAAGACTTAAACATAATACCTGAAACTGTAAAACTCCTAGAAGAAATCATAAGGGGAAAGCTTCATGACATTTGGCTTGGCAATGATCATGAATATGATACCTTAAGACACAGGCAACAGAAACAAAATTAGATAAGTGGGACTACATCAAATTAAAAATCTACACAAAAGAAAGAATCTACCAAGAGAAAATGCAACCTATGTAATATAAGAAGGAGAAAATATTTGCAAGCCAATTAGATAGCCATTTCTTCAAAGACAACATACAAATCGCCAACAGGCTAATATTAAAAAATACTTAACATCACTAACCATTAGGGAAAGGCAAATCTAAATTGTCATTATAAATCAGAGGCCAGAGGACTCTATTTCTTCAATAAATATCAGCATGTAGTGAGTTATTCTATACCATTTTCTTTTTTACTATTGAGTAAATCATGTTGCTATTTTGAACCAGAAGATAATTGGGGCATATTCCCCTTGGAGCATCACCTATGGGTTTTTATCACCAGTTGAGTAAATGGATGTATACAATTCAAACGAATCATACTCACAGTGTATCTAAATCTGCCTTTTCTGTTCCACAGGTAAGGGAAAAATTCAGGTCATTTTCAGAATGTTTTAGGAGATAAAATCTAAAATATTAACGTCAAATATGTTATAAATTCCCCAGTATTAAAACCTTTAGTTGATGTCTATTGCATAGGTGAATAAAGAAAATAGAAACCATTGGATTTATATTTGTATAGTTAAGTGAGAGTGCTCCAAATTGAGTGTATGCTTTCATTTTCCTGATGGAAGATGAATGATCAAAGAACAATAAGGAAAAGAACAAGGACAATAGGGAAAATTTATCAGTGTAATGCAAGAAAATATTTGACCTGTTCAAATATCTAATGGCTTATATTTTAATATAATGTGGAAACAATCTACTATCCTTTTATTTTTCTAGCTTTTTGGTGCAGAAGCCACTGCAAATTACTACTATTTCATAACATTTTTCTACTCTCAATGTTTAAAAAATATTTAAATATATGTCAAGAATCCTGTGTTACATTACTGGGAGTGACAATTGAGGAAATCAGTTATAGAAGGAAGTCATGGTACTATAGGAGGCAGCATAAAATGGTGAAAGTGCATGCCCTATGAGAGAGACCTGGGAATGAATCTTGTCTCTGTTATTAATTAAGTGTGAGAGTTGCACACTATGCTATAATGTGCCTAAAAATCTGTTCCTGCTGCATGTGCTCAACACATGACTAATATTATTTTTCTCTTCCTTTGAAAACAATGTTACAATGTTGAGCCAAAGATATTTGGAATTTTCAGCCTTTTATTAA
The DNA here is from genome assembly GCF_021613505.1 of Equus quagga. Taxonomy (NCBI): domain Eukaryota; kingdom Metazoa; phylum Chordata; class Mammalia; order Perissodactyla; family Equidae; genus Equus; species Equus quagga. Next base: position 37,353 of record NW_025800286.1, on the reverse strand, counting down.
AATAGTATTTTTACAATTCACTTTACCTTAATTTTAAAAGTTGGCTGTATATTATTAAATTCTTCACAAATCATAGTCATTTTCTCTTTATAAGTCTCAGTCCTCTCAATATATTCTAATATTGACTTAGTGATATCTAACTTTTATTTTGGCATCTAGTAGAAATTCCTGTTTCAAGAGAAATTTAGTGGAAGTATTTAACATTGCAATCTTTCACTATTTTATTTAACAAAGTAAACTTAAGCACATTGTAACATAGCAAATGGTATTCTGGTGATCCGTGTGTATTTTTTATCTCAATAGATCACACAATCCACAAACTCTTTATTCTCTAAAGATTAATAGAAGACATACAGAGTGAGTAAAGGAAAAAAATCACAATCAAAATATGATGCATTAGGTGGCCAGCCTGTTCGCATAGTGGTTAGTTCACACGCTTTGTTTTGGTGACCCATGATTTTTGCAGGTTGAGTTCCCAGGCACAGACCTAGTGCACTCGTCAAGGCACACTGTGGCAGCTTCCCACATAAAATAGAGAAAGATTCACACAGATGTTAGCTCAAGGCCCATCTTCCTCACACAAAAAATAAATAAATAAAAATACGATTCATTTGACTTAATCCTGATAGAATAATGTTTTGGTGTGTGTTAATAATCACAAAACAAACATATTACATGTAGCTGAAGAATGAAATATATGGCTTAAGGTTCTGGTCACATACATTTTTCAATGATTAGTTATAATTTTACTTTTGTGACTCAATATTTGCTAATGCTTAAAAAATAAATATATCTGATGGTAAAATTTCAGGTATATAGTCATTTTAACATTGTAACTAAAATTGGACATATTTAAATGAAATTGCTTTATACAATTATTGCTTTACACATTCACCTAGTCTACCTGCTTATATGTTGTTTTTCTGTGTGGTCATTCAAATACATTACAATTTTAAAAAATAATAAACTTTGGAGAGAAAGTCTAACATCGTACATGGATTTTAATCATAAACGTAGTCGACGAAAACATACTTTCAGATTCTAAATCCTATATTATTTGCTTTGAATAAGATATATCATTGAACTGGAGTCAAGAATTGTATTGGGGCTGATCTTTTTCTTGTGACTCCTGGCCACATTTTTAAAAGATAGATTTCATTATATTCATCAAATTTTGTATTTATTTCTTTTGATTCTGCTTTTACCTCATGTCCATAATCTCTTTTAACCCTGTATAAACACTCAACTCAAACTCTGTTCAGTTAATATTCATGTCATCCTTCCCAGGATACTTTAAAATAAAGGGGAAAAAACACTATTTGGGGGTTTTCCAATCAAGTTATTAACACATTTTTAGTTAAAAGATACATATTAAAACATCTTACAGTATTAGAGCCCCTCAAAAGTATTTCATTTAATTAGAGTATGTAGTTTGTGGTTTCTAATTTGTTTTGTTTTTATTTTTATTTATAATAAATAGGATTCAATCTAAATTCTCCCTTCTCTGAACTCTAATGTGAGTATTTCTTGTTTTCTGTGGCTTTATTGCTTTCCAATAATTCAATTAAAATATTTTCCTTTATATTGACTATTTTTCTAAGATTCTTGACTTTGTCTTTCCCAGGAGATTGTGGAATGTGCTTTCTTCTCCTCCTATAACTATTTCTAATCGAAAGGCATCTTTCTCTTACTGATGGGATCCAGGTCAACATATTGAAGCTGGAGCATACATTCAAGTGTACACTTGATTTCTGATTTGTTTAATAACGAGATTATATAGGAAATATTTCTGCTATTGTTTTCTCCTTTTTTTTTGATGAAGATTAGCCCAGAGCTAATTGCTGCCAATCCTCCTCTTTTCACTGAGGAAGACTGGCCCTGAGCTAACATCTATGCCCATCTTCCTCTACTTTATATGTGGGACGCCTACCACAGCATGGCATGACAAGTGGTGCCATGTCTGCACCCGGGATCCGAATCAGCGAAACCCAGGCTGCTGTGGTGGAATGTGGGCACTTAATCTCTGCACCACCAGGCCGGCCCCTGTGCTATTCTTTCTTTCATTTCTTTATACTATTTTGCTCTTTTTTCTCTTTTGAGGAAAATTATCCCTGAGCTAACTACTGTCAATCCTCCTCTTTTTTCTGAAGAAGACTGGTCCTGAGCTAATATCCATGCCTATCTTCCTCTACTTTATATGTGGTATGCCTACAATAGCATGGCTTTTGCCAAACGGTGCCATGTCCACACCTGGGATCCAAACTAGTGAACCCCAGGATGAAGAGAAGCAGAATGTGCAAACCTAACCGCTGTGCGACCACGCTGGCCCTTATTATTTTGCTCTTAAATATTAAGTTTTATGTCTTGGTGTAAGCAATGTTTATTTTTGTTGTTATATTTTACTTAGTTCCTTTTAAAGAAGGACTTTAATTGTGACTCCAGTAATAATCTACTTGCTATTTCACTAGATCCACAATAAATAATGCCTAAATAAGTATAATACCTTGAAAAAATCATACCATATATTTTTTCTTAATAATTCTTCCCTTTTCACCACAGATTTTTAGGGAGTTGAAAAGCTTATAGAATTTAGATATCCAAAAATAATAGATATGGCCAACTATTTAGTCAAAAATGATGATGTAGTTCTTAGTATTTGAGAAATGTATTTGATTGATATATAAGTTGTCATGCAAGTGCTTAATTCAATCACTGTTTATTGTCCTTAAAAAACTCTTGATTAGTTCTTTCAGACACAGTCTAGAAGATCTAATATAGTTAGAAAATGTTTAGAGATTAGCTCATAAAATGTTACACTCCAGGATGTTGCTATTCTGTAGAACCAACTTAGTTCAGAATATTTTATATTTAACATAAATGTAAAGATTGTATCTCATTAACACATTTTATCTTTCAATATTTACTCCAATATTGTAAAATAAATATTAATATTCTTATTCTACAGGTGAGTATATTTTAACAAACCATTTTACACAACTACTGAAAGGCCTAGAATGCTGATGTTCTATTCAAATGCTCTGTACAGTGATATACTACCTCACTTGTTTGCATGTTAGAAGGAAATTAGCTTTTAGCCAATCACTTGGTGTTTTAATGTGATTTAATGTGAAAACAGCTAATAGATGTCTTATGTGATTAATATGAAAACAGCTAATAGAATACAGTGAGAAATTAACGAGTTGAGTTGATGGTTGATGAATTACATGAATTCAGCTAGTGAGTGAACATCCATATTTTCCATTTGAATCTGCAGTGAATGGCATAAACACTTGACCCCCTGTTGTCACTGTTTCCTCATCTGCAACTGTGAAATTATACATTGCCAAAAAATAAATAGGGGGACATACCTCACCATCCTATGGGTCAAAATATTGGTTACTGTTTTTGTAGTAAATGAATTATAATTTTTTGAATATTTTCAAGTTTATTCCATGGGTTTCAACACGTAGAATGTCACAGAAGTTGCTATATTTGTACTGAATGGCTTCACAGACAATTTTGGACTGCAAATCATCTTATTCTTTCTGTTTCTAGCAACCTGCCTGTTTACTCTGATAGGAAATTTGGGACTGATTGTGTTGGTTATTGGAGATTTCTGTCTCCACAACCCATGTACTATTTTAGTAGGGTGTTATCATCAGCACATGCCTGCTAGTCTTCAATAATTACTCAAAATATGTTAGTGGATTTTATGTGAAAAATAAAGCCATTTCATTCCTGGGATGTGCAAAACAAATGTTTCTTGCTGTTACTTTGGAACCATGGAATGCTTTCTCTTGGCTGCAATGACGTGATCACTATATAGCAATCTATAACCCTCTACTGTATTCAGGTAGCACGCCACCCATGTGCCACTCATCATTGCTTCCTATCTCAGTGGCATCTTGCATGTTACTTTATATACATTGGTTACACTTAGCCTATCCTTCTGTACGTTCAGTGAAATTAGACATGTCTTTTGTGACATCCCTCCTACTCTTGCCACTTCTTGTTCTGATATTCATGCAAAGCAATTTATACTCTTTTACTTTGTGGGCTGATTTGAAATATCCACTATACCTATAGTCCTGCTCTCTTATGGTTTCATTCTGTTGGTGATTCTGAGGATACACTCTGCTGAAGGGAGAAGAAAATTTTTTTCTGCAAGTGGCTCTCACCTAACTGGAGTGTCAGTTTTTTATGGTACACTTCTCTTCATGTGTGTGACCAAATTTCAGCTATGCTTTGGATCATGACATGGTAGTGTTGTTACAGGCTCTTAACATCAGCCCTGATATCAGTTCCCCCACATTGTACCCAGTGTATACAGCGTATACTGGGGTTAAAACTAAAACCCAGAACCCCTTTCCCACTTCTCCAGCTTCACTCATATGTAAATACCTCTTTCTTTAAACTTTTACTCCTTGAGCTTTACAACTAAATGGAAGTTACAAACTGTCAAAAGCACAGGTGGCCTGGAGTTGGAGACACACTAAAGTTTAGCTAATCATGTGTCCTTGAAGATTGCCAGGAAAGCTGCTGTCTCAAGAATATCAAGGAGCGGAGGATTCCCAGACCTCAACTCCTCAACTCCCGGCGCTGGAACGCACCTCAAACAGGAAGATGAGACAATGGCGAAGGACGCCCACCTGCCATCCTCCTGTCTCACCATGCCCCCTACCTCGCTGCAAGCAGCTTCTCAAGGCCAAACGCAGGCTGGTGGAAAAGCGCTGACATGCACAAGCTACATGTTCCCCTCTCTTACACAAAACACCAAATAAAAATCCCTACCCATTCCTCATCGGGGAGCTAGCAATTTTTGAGGCATGAGCCCTGGCTTTGTTCCCTGTGCCTGGCATAGTAAAAACCTTTCCTCTTCCACTCCACACTCTATTTTCCTTATTTGGATTGGCATCGGGTCCAGAGACCGAACTTTCAGTTACCAATTTGGCGACCCAGATGGGACCTGTGGGTGGTTCCCACTGAGACCCTCTTGGCTTGACGGATGCTTCAGAGTCGTACTACGCACCTGCCCCAATAGTGGAAGTGGAGGGTTGGAGAAAGTCTCAGGGAGGCCAGGCTACCGAGGGCCAGTGCTTAGCTGATGGGACTTAATCTCAGGTCGAATCCAGGTCTGCTCCCTTGGCCAGACACCGCGGAGTGCCAGTGACAGCTGGAGGGGCCGCTCCAGCAGCTGCCAAAGCCCATTTTGCTTTGGGAGTCTTCCCTCCTGCCTCCTCCCAGGGCAACTGTTTGGACCTTTTGTTACCAGGGAAACTATCTTGAGGAAAAGCAAAGTGCATTTTTTTTGGAGTCGCAACGCCCTGGCCAAATTTTGGTAAGTTCCCCACATGTGCACAACAGAGTTCCCTTGTCCTTGCTCATTTGGGAACATCTGCATAGTGGATCTTCATTTGTCAGGCACCCCTGAGTGTAGGACATGGACTAAGCTGGGACTGGAACCACTTTGGTTTTCGTTTTTGGCTTCAGTTTGTGGTCGAGAGTTTTTGGGAAAGCACACTTGTTTGGTGATGTGGGGATGGCGAGCCAAAGAATAGAAAGAAAGATTTCTTGGACTCTCAAGGTCTGGCCATAGTGCTCTTTTATTTAGAGAATAGTATGGAATAGCATGGGGACAGGACCCATGGGCAGTCAGAGCTGCTGCTGCAATGTGTTAAGGGTTAGGGCTAAATTTATAAGGCACAGGTATGTGACTTATTTTTACTGGAAAAAGAAAAGATGATGTAAAAAGTCATTAAATGATTTCAGTGCAGATGGGGTCTGGTTATTGTGCGGTCATATAACTTTAGATACAAATCTGGTCATATAAATCAGCATGTAGGTGAGGATGCCCTGGGCTTCTGTCCCTGGGGCAGACCTAATTCACACCATAAAAATCCATTGGGTCATATAGATCGGCATGTAGGCCAGGTCACCTTGGGCTTCTCTACTTGGGACAGCCTTAATCCACATCATTTGGTATTTGTTTTTGTCTGTCTGTTTTTTTTTCAAAGCATCAACATGGGAGGCGCCATATCTGTTCCAGCTAAGAGCCCCTTGGGGAAAATATTGGCTGATTGGTCAACCCATAGTTATAACCCAATGAGGAAAAATCAAGTGGTATTTTATTGTAACACTGCCTGGCCAAAGTATGTCTTGGAAAGTGAGGAAAGATGGCCATTGAATGGAACTTTAAATTATTACACTATATTGCAGTTGGAGTGGTTTTGTGAATGGTCTGGGAAGTGGGATGAGATTCCGTATGTGCAGGCTTTTATGAGGTTGCATAATCAGGAAGGTGAATGGCCAGGGACCAAGCTGATGGTCCAAAGAAAAGCCAAGCCTCTGGTAGTCAAAGAACCCACCAGGGTACTCCTTTTGGCCAGGGGTCTTCTGGAATGGGGGCAGGGCAATTCCCTCTGCACCAGCTGCCTGTAGGGACAGACGGTCAGGGGCAACCAGCCGCCTACTATTGGACTTACACCCGTTTCTCAACCTCTGATTTGCTAAGTTGGAAAAACCAGAACCTGTCCTACCGGGAAGACCCACAAAAGATGACAGATTTGTTTACAACTATTTTTTCTACCCATCGCCCTACTTGGGCAGACATTCAATCTTTGTTAAGTATAAAGCTTACAGGCAATGAGCAGCGACTTGTAGTGGTAAAAATCAAGGAAGAGGCTCAGCATTTGCATGATGAGGATCCCAATCAAACTCCCACTCCTGACATGGCCATTCCCCAAGACGAGCCCAGTTGGGACCCAAACGTGGATGCAGTGAATGCACTATTAAGCCATTACCAAAGGTGTGTGTTGGCTGGACTTAAAAAAGGAGTCCCCAAACAAAGGAGCCTAAACAAAATTCAGGAACTCCAGCAAGAAACAGGAGAAAACCCTGCAGCGTTTTTAGAACGCATATATCAGGCCTACAGAAAATATACTGATGCAGACCCAGAAGCCCCTGAAAACCTTCAGATGGTCAACATGACCTTTATTGGACAGAGTGCCCCAGACTTTAGGAGGAAGCTTAATAAGGTCGAAGGGGCCATAGCCATGAGCCCTGGTCAATTAGTGGAAATTGTCTTTAAGGTTTATAATGCTCGGGAGGAGCATAGGGCCAGGCCAAAGTGCTCTATGCAGCTTCCCTAAACTGGAGAAATGGGGAAGGGGATCCAAGACTGAGGAGGAAAAGACGCCGAAAGTAAGAGAGAAATGAGGGTGCCTATTGCAGGGAGAAAGGGCACTGGAAAAACGAATGCCCTAAGGTAGAAATAGACACCAAAGGGGAAAGATGTCTTCCCCTACAAAGGCTCATGGCCCCTCAAGTCCAGGACGTAGAGGAGGAAGATGATGATTGACGGGGCCTGGGGTTCTTTGCCATGCTGGCAGCTTCCATTCCAATAGTGCCCCACAAGCCCTGGGTACAAATGACAATGGGGACCCAATTGGTTGATTTTCTAGTGGATACTAGTGCCACTTATTCGGTGTTAAACAGCAAATTGACATCATTAAGTAATTCCTGAATTTCCATTGTTGAAGTCACAGGAGAAACTCAGCAGAGACCCATGCTACAACCGCTGGAATGCAGCTTGGGCGAGCAAAAGTGAAAACATAGCTTTTTATATATACAAGATTGTCCCATTCCTCTCCTCAGACAAGATTTGCTTTGTAACCTGAATGCTCAGATAACTTTTTCACCCAAGAAGAAGCAGCTTCACCTGAGAAAATACACTCAGACTACAAGCCCTCCTGGAAAGAACGGAAGAAGGAGAGCACCCAATACCGCCTGAGATCCACGAACAACTGAGTACAGCTGTCTGGGCTGATGGGGTGCCTGGACAAGCCTGATCTGCCACCCCAATAAAAATTGAACTTAAAAAAGGAGCCTCTTGTCCGAGAAAGAAACAATGTCCCCTGAAGAAAGAGGCCTTAAAAGGTATCCAACCGGTTTTGCAAAGATTTTCATAGCTTGGGTTGATAAGGCCCTGCCAATCATCATATAACACTCCTATTTTACCAGTCAAAAGACCACACTCAGATGAGTACCGGTTTATGCAGGATTTAAGAGCCATTAATGACATTGTACAGGATATACATCCAACAGTACCAAACCCCTATACACTATTAACTACTGTACCAGGGCAATATGGCTGGTTTTCAGTGTTGGACATTAAGGATACTTCTTTTTTGCATTCCATTAGAAAGAAAATCTCAACTACTGTTTGCCTTCGAGTGGCAAGACCCAGATACAGGGGGCCACCAACCAATATTGTTGGACTCTGTTGCCTCAGGGGTTTAAGAACTCCCCTACCCTGTTTAATGAAAATTTGGCAAAAGACTTGAGGGGACTCCAACTCAATCAGGGAACATTACTACAATATGTTGATGATTTGCTGATAGCAAGTCCTAGTTACCAGCACTGCTTGAACAACACCATTATAGTGCTAAATCACCTTGCCTGGTGTGGCTACAAGGTATCCCCCACAAAGGCCCAAATCTGTAAACAAGTGGCCTATTTGGGTTTTCAAATAAGCCAAGGCACCTGCAACTTAATGTCTGACCGATGACAGGCGATTTTGCAGGTGAGAGCTCCTCAAAATCTAAGACAGTTAAGGGGATCCTTAGGTATGACAGGGTTTTGCCGGATCTGGATTCCCAATTTTGGATTGACAGACAAACCATTATACGATGCTTTGAAGCGAAAAGAAGCAGATCCCCTTTTATGGTCAGGAGAATGCCAAGAGGCATTTGAGGCTTTAAAGCAAAAGTTGTTGACTGCACCAGCCTTGGGCCTTCCTGATCTAAAAAAGGAATTCAAGCTATATGTACATGAGAGAGGGAATAGCTCTGGGAGTATTGATGCAATGTCTGGGAGAGGTGCCCAGACCATTGGCTTATTTATCTAAACAGTTGGATCAGACTGCCAAAGGATGACCCCCATGTCTGTGGGCTATAGCCGCCACCTGTGATTTACTCCAGGAAGCAGAAAAATTTACCCTAGGACAGCCTATCAGGGTATATGTTCCCCACCAAGTGCTTGTCCTCCTTGAACAAAAAGGGGGATATTGGCTAACTGCCGGGAGGATTGGCAGGTACCAAGCTATTTTGTTAGATGACCCCAATGTCACTTTAAGGACTGTAACAACCTTAACTCCTGCCACCTTATTACCAACCTATGAAAATAATATTAACTCTCATAATTGCCTAGAAGTCTTAGATACTGTGTGTTCCAGCTGATTAGACTTGTCAGATCAGCCCTTGACAAATCCTGATTGGGACCTGTTTACTGATGGCAGCAGCTTCACGGGGGATGGGCAAAAATGAGCAGGCTATGCAGTGGTAACAGAAGGCGAGGTTATCGAGGCACAAGCCCTCTCCCCAGGAACATCGGCACAAAAAGCAGAGTTAATTGCTTTTACGAGGGCTTTGCAACTATCCCAAGGGAAAAAAGTATATATATACACGGATTCTAAATATGCATTCATGATAGTCCATGCACATGGGGCCATATGGAAGGAAAGAGGGCTGCTGACTGTGGGGCAAAAGGAAATAAAATATGCCCCAGAAATATTAGCTCTACTACAAGCAGTAAGAGAACAAAAGGCAGTAGCCATTATGCACTGCCCAGGCCATCAAAAGACTGACTCATATGTGGCTGTTGGAAATTGAATGGCAGACAAGGCTGCCAAGAAAGCCATCAGAGGGCCTAAATTTTGGGGGGCCCTCATCCCGCAATTGGACTTAAGTAAACGTGACTCCTCCTATATGGAGGAGCATTTGAAAAGGGCACAAGAATGAGGGTTTAATAATTGGGATCCTTCTCACAAATGGAAAATAAATCCTCATTGTCTCATTCTATTCCCTGAGGCCCTGATGTGGCCCTTAATAAAATACTTGCATGAATGCACTCATTATGGAAGAGATGCATTAGTGGACCTCTTACGACCTCACCTCAGGATCCTAAGCTACACCAACTGGCTCGAAAGGCCTCCTACTCTAGCCCAATCTGTGCCAGACACAACCCAAAAACAGAAAGGCAACGCTTGAGAAAGGGAACTCAATATTCTGGGGAACAACCTTGTGAGGATTGGCAAAAGGACTTTACACAAATGCCTAAGACAACCATGAATTTCAAATACTTCTTAGTATTTGTAGACACTATTTCAGGATGGATAGAAGCATTCCCCACCAGAACTGAGAAAGACATCGAGGTAGTCAAATGTTTGCTGAAAGAGATTGTCCCTAGGCTCCGATGGCCATCTAGCATCCAGAGTGATAACAGACCCGCCTTTGTGGCTGAAGCAACACAAGTAAGTAAAGTTCTTGGGGTCAAACGGAAGCTGCATGCCTCGAGGAGACCACAATCCATGGGAAAAACGGAAAAGATGAATCACACTCTAAAGAAGATAATTGCCAAACACTGTCAAGAAACCCATCTAAAGTGGGACAAAGTGTTACCAATTGCCCTCCTCCATATCAGAGTGGCCCCTAGAAGTGGACTTGGATTAAGCCCCTATGAAATAATATATGGGAGACCCTTCCTAGCTCCATGGGGAAAAGGGGAGGACCCCCATGCAATTACAGAAATTAGATTAAAGCAGTATGTACAACATCTGGGTCAAATATTAACTTCTATGCATGAGTTTATCTCCTCCAGGTCTCCTCCCCATCTCGAAACTTTGCTACATCCATTCCAGCTGGGAGACAAAGTACTTCTGAAGGCGTGGAAGGAACAAGGGCCAGAACAACAACTTGAAGAAAAGTGGAGAGGGCCCTATGATGTGCTGTTAACCACCCATACATCCCTTAAGTTGGCAGGCATAAGACCATGGGTCCACCACACTCGAGTAAAGAAATGTCCAGATAATTTCCAGCCACAAACGTCTTCTCCTGTTAAGTGGGAAAGTAAACCGTTGGAGGGTCTTAAGTTGCTCTTTAGAAAACAATCATGAGATGCTTCATGTTGCTAATCCATTTCTATTCCTTGCATTTTCTAGTTGCAGCCTGGCTGGATAACTCCTTAGTTCACATTGCACAGACCACTGCTAATGCAACACAAGCAGTGGACTGCTGGATTTGCCTTCCCTGAGCTCAGTCCACTCTGGATCATGGGGAGCCCCTGGTACATCCCATATCAGACTTTACTCAGGTTCCCGACGGAGAGTGGGTCCCTACACGAGATCTTAGGGCACGCACCCTCATGTACCGGGTGCGCATTAGTCACGACCTCCTTAAGAACTCTTCTAACATCGCCTGTCTTACACCTCCTCTCTCCTCTAGTACTGCTGTATATTGGACCCAGGGTGCCCAGCGGATACCTGAATACTTTGAAATGACTCTGCCTTCACCTTTGTGGCAACTCCTCTTGTGTTCCCAGCAGCCCACAAGATACCCTGAGGAAGGAATTAAGGCTATAATTGACTATTAATTTCTAGAGCGGCCCTGGATGGAATGAATTGGATTCAAAGTTGGTTACTATTTCTATACTAATAGCTCTGCAGGTTACCATACTCACAATGAAGGTGAAAGTAAGGTCTTTTCTGCCCCTCCCGGACTTGTTTTTGTTTGCAAAAATCAATAATTACCCTTGGGCTATGGAATGCCTCCGCAATTTCACTTTTCCTGCTCAGTGCCTCCTTGGGAATGTGGTGACTCCTTTTACACTCCACAACCTAAGTGAATCAAAACATTAGGCAAGTTCCTTAAAATTATATACCTGAGTTACCCGAGACTTGCTACGAAACATTCCTGATGGAGATGAATATTTCTTTGGGTATACTCTATTGAGCTGGTGGGAGTCGCAGCCCATCAACCTGTGCTCCGCAGTCTATCTCGCACCCTAACAATCATAGCAAGTGAAACTGCCAAGTCCCTCCTCAATGTACAAACCTCTCTCGACTCTTTAGCAAAAGTGGTATTAGTTAATCACATGGCTTTGGACTATATTCTAGCTGAATAAGGTGGAGTTGTGCCATAGCTAACACCTCTTGTTGCACATATATATAAACACTTCATCACAAGTAGAGACTAGCATTGAAAAGATCAGACAACAGGCTACCTGGTTACAACAAACATTAGATCATCGTGCTTTCATCCTAGATGGAATAAACATAGATATGGATGACTGGTTTTCAACCTTATTTTCCTGGATACCAAAAAAATTCCAGTCTGTATTATCTGGCATTTTACATTTTGGTTTATCTATACTTCTATTGATGGCTGGGATATACATTATGTTTAAGTTCCTTTTCTGTTATATTTCTGGTATTTTCAGGACTACAACTGGAACACTAACCACCCATAGAAAAAACTGGCAAAAGCATGTTCAAGCTTTCCACCACAAGGACCCCCTAGTGTTGCCCCAATATGGTAGGAAGCAGCTAGACGGCCAAGATGCCCCTTTTCCATAGAAATGGAAAGCAAGAAATGACAGTGGGGAATATGTTACAGGCTCTTAACATCAGCCCTGATATCAGTTCCCCCACATTGAACCCAGCATGTATGGGGTTAAAACTAAAACCCAAGACCCCCTTTCCTGCTTCTCCAGCTCCACTCATATGTAGATACCTGCTTCTTTAACCTTTGTCTCCTTGAGCTTTACAACTAAATGGAAGTTACAAATTGTCAAAAGCACAGGTGGCCTGCACACTAAAGTTTAGCTAATCATGTGTCCTTGAAGTTAGCCAGGAAAGCTGCTGTCTCAAGAATATCAAGGAGCAGAGGCTTCCCAGGCCTCAACTCCTCCACTCCTGGGGCTTTAACTGCCTCAAACAGGAAGACAAGACAATGAGGAAGGACGCCCAAGTGCCATCCTCCTATCTCACCATCCCCTTGCCTCCCTGCAAGCCAGTTGTATCGTTTACCTTTCCTTTTCTTTTATTTACTACTTTTGAATTATTATTATTATTATTATTATTATTATTAAAACACTCATTTAAAAAACTCATTTTCTAGGGGACAGCCCAGCGACACAGAGGTTAAGTGCACACGTTCTGCTTCAGCAGTCCCGGGTTCACCAGTTCGGATCCCAGGTTCCAACGTGGCACTGCTTGGCATGCCATGCTGTGGTAGGCGTCCCACATATAAAGTGGAGGAATATAGGCATGGATGTTAGCTCAGGTCCAGTCTTCCTGAGAGAAAAGAGAAGGATTGGCAGCAGTTAGCTCAGGGCTAATCTTCCTCAAAAAAAAAAAAAAAGACCTCATTTTCTTCCTCAAGGGATATCTCAAAAGGAGACAACTTACTCAGAATTAGAGTCTTTTTAAGGATATGTTTCTAATTTTGGATTATTAAATTTAAATATGTCAAAAATTCTTTTGCAGAATATCTTTTGCTGTCATATATTCCTACCACAATTTCTATTCATTTAGTTTCTCCAGTTTGAAAGGTTCTCTCCACTGCCATTCAAATGATTCCTCGTTTCAAATGTCAAAATTAAAATATGGTCACATGATCATTATCTTTGCATATAGAAACCATGCAATTGAGGACTGTGTGTGTGTGTTTCTGTGTCTGCATATGGTTCATCGTTGAAGAGATCCTTAAACACAACTTAAAATCATAAAGACAGATAAATTTTATGGTATAAAATTTTAAAGGTCTGAAGGAAAAAATAATCACAAATATTGTAAAAGAAATAGCCTTAGAGTCAAGAAAATAGATATAATTATGCATTTGTTGAATTAATAAATAATAGACTAAAATTCCTTAAAACTATTGACAAAGAAAACACACAGATAATTCACAAAAAAAGAAACCTCTTTAGGCCAATACATACACTTTACTTTTATAATGAACTGAAAAATGTGACTATAAAATGATATAAAACACTCTTTCACATGTATTGCACTAAATAAAGTGAAAAGTCTGGGATGGCCAAGTGATAGCCAGGTGTTGGCATAAAGGAATCATCCCCAATCTGCTAGTGGGGTATAAAAGTGACAACCACTTTGGGAAACAATTGTTAAAAGTCTAACAAGTTTATATCTCAAACAAAATCAGGGAATAATGTATAGTTAAACAAATTAACAAAGGCAAAAGCAAAACCATACGACTGAGTAAAAGAAAAATCCTTGCAGAATAAGACATTCAGTATATCATATACATCAACTTAAATATCTGCAAAATTATAGCATTTTGTTAATGCATATGTGAAAATATAGTTAACTAATTACAACTTATATAGGAATGACAAATTTTAAATATGGTTTACCTCTGGTAAAAAAGATAACAGTAGAATCAGGACCAGGATTAATAGAAAGAGGAATGAGTGAAAAAAAGGATTTCAATTTTATAAGACAATAAAATTTTATAGCAAAAATAAATGAAAGACTGACTAATGTGAATATGTAGAGTCAATTTCATACTTAATATTCATTATGAAAAATACATAAGTTTTAATTTAGGAAACTGCATACTTACATTTTAAGGTTAAAGTTAATAGAATCCTCTTTGTTAACTAAAGCTTTTTAAACTTAGGTGATTTGCAAATGCAAACGGATGTGACTACGCCAAATTTGAAACTTCTGTAAAACAAAAGATACCATAAACAAATTGAAAAGACAACTATTTCATTGCATATAATAGACAAAAATTTATTATCAAGAATATATACAAACTATATAGAAAAATAAAAAATCAGGGAGCTCACTAAAAAAGACGCAAATAACAAACATGTGAAACTATATCTAAATTTATTTTTAAAAAATTTATTGAAGTGAAATTCAAATAATATTAACCATTTTAAAAGTGACAATTCAGTAGCTTTTATTGCATTCTTAACACTGTGCAACAACACCTCTATCCAGTTTCAAAACATTTCTATCACTGCTAAATATCCATCAAGTAATTTGTCCCCAATTCTTCCTCATTTACAGCCCCCACCTACCACCAATCTGTATTCTGTCTCTCTGAGTTTATCTATTCTAGATATTTCACATAAATGATATCCTACTGAATGTGACCTCTTGTGTATGGCTTCTTTCACTTAGCATAATGTTTTCAAGATTCACATATGTTGTAATATGTATCACTACTTCATGCTATTTTATTTTGGTTTATTTTATTGTGGTATTTTATTTTATTGTGGTAAGAATACATAACATGAGACTTATCCTCTTATCAAATATTTAAATATATAATAGAGTATTGTTAACTGAAGGCAGAATGTCGTACAACAAATTTCTAGAACCAATTTATCTTGCTTAGGTGAGATTTATGCCAGTTGACTAGCAACTCCTAATTTCCATTCTCCCCTTGTTTCTGGCAAACATCATTCTACTTTCTGATTATAAGAGTTTGACTATTTTACATAAGTCACATAAGTAAAATTTGCAGTATGTGTCCTGTGACTAGCTTATTTCATTTAGCATAAGATCCTCAAGGTTCATTGATGTTGTAGCATATGGAAGGATTTCCTTCTTTTTTAATGTGAATATTATTCCATTGTATGTGTATACCAAATTATCTTTATCCATTTATTCCATGATGGACTTTCAGCTTGTTTCCACATCCTGGATATTGTAAATAGTGCTGCAATGACCATGTATTTTTAAATGGCTATTCAAGATCCTGATTTCAATTATGTTGTATAAATCTCCAGAAGTGAGATTGCTAGCTTATATGGTAATTCTACTTTTAATTTTTAGAGGAATATCCATATTGTTTTTCATAGCAGTTGCGCCATTTTGCATTCTTACCAACAGTGTACAAAGGTTTCAATTTCTTCATATCCTCATCAATCCTTGCTTTTCTTTTTTTTTTTTCTATAACAGCCATCTTAGCAGCTATCAGGTGATATTGTGATTTTGTCTTTCATTTCCCTAATAGTGATTTTGAACATGTTTTCATACATTGGTTGGTGACTTACATGTATTTTTTAAAAAATATCTATTCAAGGCCATAGCCCAGTTTTACATGGGGTCATATGTTTTTTTTTCCTATTGAGTTGCAGGATTTCTTTATACATTTTGAAAATTAATCCATTGTCAAATATATGATATGAAACTATTTTTTCTTATTTAGCAATTTGCCTGTTGCTTTGTGGATTTTTTTTTTTTTTTGCTCTGTGGAAGTTTTCTTTTTTTAATTTGATGTAGTCTCAGTTGTCTATTTTTGCTTTTATTGCCTGTGCTTTTGGTGTCATATCCACAAAATCATTCTCAAACACAATGTCATGAAGCTGTTCCCTCGTGTTTTTTTCTAGGAGTTTTACAATTTCAGATTTTATGTTTAAGTCTTTAATCTATTTTGAGTTGATTTTTGTGTATGCTGTAAGATAGGGGTTCAAGGTCATTTGTTTGCACTTGGCTTCCCAATTTTCCCATTGCAATTTATTGAAGAGACTGTATCTTCTGTATAGTATATTCCTGGCTCCTTTGACAAAAATTAATTGGCTATACATGTGTGCATTTATTTCTGGGCTTGCTATTCTGTTCAATTACTCTATGTGTCTGTTTTTATGTCAATACCATACTTTCTTGATTACTATCGTTTTGTAACATATTTTGAAAGCAGGAAGTGTGATGCCTCCAATTGTGTTCCTGTTAAATATTTCTTAGACTATTCATGATCTTTTGTGGCTCCAAAAGCATTTTAGAATTGCTTTTTCTATTTCTTCAAAAAATACCATTGGAATCTTGAAAGGGATTGCATTGACTCTGTATATTTCTTTGTGTAATATGAACATTTAAACAGAATTTTTTCAATCCATGAACATGGTATGTCTTTCCATTTGTATGGGCTGTCTTTAATTACTTTAATCAAAGTTTTGTAGTTTTCAGCTTACAAGTCCTTCACCTCCTTAGTTAAGTTTATTTATAAGTATTTTATTCTTTTTTGTTATGTTTCATTTCTTTTTATGGATTGACAATATCCCATTGTATGCATATACTACAATTTGTTTACCCATTTATGTTTTGATGGACATTTGACATCATTCCACCTTTCGGCTATTGTGGATCTTACTGCTTGTACACGTCCTTGTTTGATTACCTGTTTTCAATTCTTTTGACTATACATCTAGGCTAGAATTGTGGGGTCATATGGTAATTCTAGGTTTAACTTTTGGGGAACTGCCAAACTGTTTCCCACAACAGCTGAACTATTTTATATTTTATTTTACATTGTTGCCAAATAAATCAATTTCTTCACATCCTCACTAATATTTTTTTTCTGATTTTATTTCATTCTTATTTGGTGTTGAGTTCTTATCGTGGTTTTGATTTACATTTCCTTAAAAATTAATAATGTTGAACATCAGGTGCTTATTAGTAACTTGAACATCTCTTTGGAGAAAATTCTATTCAAGTCCTTTGCCCACTTATTAATTGTCTTATTTGACTTTTTATTGAGTTGTAGTGTTCTTTTTATATATTTGAGATGGACAACGCTTATGGAATATATTATTTGCAAATGTTTTCTTCTGTTCTGTACATTGTCTTTTTACTTTATTGATAAAGTCCTTTGATGGACAGAAGATTTAATTTGGATGAAGTCCAAATTATCTATTTATTATTTTGTTTCTTGTGACTTTGGTGTCATATATAAGAATCCATTGCCAATTCCAAGGTCATGAAGAGGTACCTCTATTTTTTCTGAGTTTTATAGTCTTAGCTCTTATATGTAAGTTGTTGATCCAATTTGAGTTGTTTTGACAATGGTGTAAGTTAGGAATATGACCTTTTTAATTTGCATGTATATATCCATTAGTTACAGGAGTCTAAATTCATTTTTAATCAGTGCCCAAAGTATAACTGCAATGATATACCATTGCTTTCTTTGATTTAGCAAAACTTGAATTGATTGGCATTATTAAAAGCTGCTATAAATGTGAGTACATAAATAATCCCAACTTCCCTCTGGAGATATAAGTTGGTGAAATTAATTTAAAGACTTCTTTGCTGTGTCTACTATATTTGAAAATATTTATACCGTATGACCTAATAATTTTCAAGTATCACCCAAGTATATAGACTAGATGCATTATTGTCTGTGAGCAAAATAAGGAATAAAATATATGAATTGCATTATCATTCCTTACAGAGAAGACTCAGAAGCAATGAAAATGCCCATAAAATTTAAATGCATGAACCAAATCCATAACAATAGAGATCTCAAAATCTTATGTATGAACACAAGAAAAATATATGCGTCAATCACAAAAAGATATAAATGTCATAAATTCATTTATATACATTTTAAAATTACATAACTACAATAGTGTGTATGATTATGTATCTAAGAACAGTAAATTCATTTTTTTTTTACAAAAAAGACAATATAGATGAACCTAGAGGGCATTATATCAATTGAAATAAGCTAGTCACAGAAGGACCAATACTACATGCTACTATTTATGTGAGGTGTATAAAATAGTTAAACACATAGAATCAGATAGTAGAATGGTGGTGGTCAGGGACGTGTCAAAGGGGAAAATGGGAGTTGCTATGTAACAGGTATAAAGTTACAGTTCTGCAAAATGATTAAGTTCTAGAGATCTATTATGCAGCATTGTACTTATAGTTAGCATTACTCTATTGTATACTTAAAATTTGATGAGTGTAACTCTCTTGTTAAATGTTCTTACCAAAATGAAAAAAAAATCAGAGCTATGGAAAAACATAAAAAGATTTTAATAGGTAATCGTTGTTGCCTCTAGACAAGGTAAAAGGAATGGAAATGAGGGAGGTTAGATCAATGCAAATTTAGCTTATATGTAATTATATAGTATTTTGAAATAACGAATTATATAAGGTAGGGCTATTTTTTAATGTGGGTGATGGGGATAAGGTCTGTAAATGTTCTTTTTCTGCATATATATATATATATATATATGCAGGTGTATGTATATGTCTAGAAATGTGTGTGTGTTTCTTACAAATATTTTAAAAGGTGAAATTTTGTGATCCAATGATGATCTTGGCTTAGAATTTCATCTGCTTGACCAAGGTAAGTTTATTAAAAAGAATATTCAAAATTTAGGAACAATAAATAATAAGCTTCAAATCAGAGATTAAGCTATAATAGAAAGCATCAATAAGAATGGAAAGAGTAAAAGAAGCAGTTTTTTAAAAAAATATTTACCATGTTATGGGAAGGCTAAATCGATAGGGAACTCGGCAGAACATATGAGGGATTGCAAGTATTGTTAACTGAGCATGGCACAGACTGTCATTGGTCATATGAGAGACTACATACAAAGGACATGACAAAAGAGGGAAACATATAACATTCATGTGGATATTTGTACTCTGGAAAGAACCTCAAGGATTTAAATTCATTGTAATGAGTAATTTAAAGTTGGTAAAAATCTTTGTAATTTCCTCTTTATTGTCCACAATTTTTAGGTTACTTCATTAATTTTATAACTTAGAATATATCAGACCCTCAGTAGATATTGGGTACACCAAGTTAAAGAAGGAAAATTTGTGTCCTTCCTTAAAGTAGTGAAAATTCTAGAGAATGATGTGCAAGCTATCACTGTTTCTTTATCAAAGTTAATATCACATGAGAGAGATTACAACACTAGGAATGAAAGTCTCATATTCTATTTCAGAATTTTAGGATAGATATTGTATTCATTCATTCACTTATTCATAATTAATTCTATCAGTCAGTCAGTCAACAAATATCTTTTGAACGTCTACTCTTTCTTGAATATTATTTCAGAAGGTGTTAATACAAAGACAAACTATTTCCACATACCCTTTGCAATTGTAAAACTTATAGACTAGCAAATGCATCCAGAAAGTAAAATAAAAAAAGTTATCAGTATTTAATTATGATATTTATATATCCATGAGAAAAGGTCACAGAAGTATATGAAAAAATATATTTCCATCAAAATGATTTTAATTAAAAACCAGAAATAGGACCAGTTTATGATGGTTGCTTTATGAATTGCAATAAGATAATTGCTATTCAATCTTCTTACAACCATTTACATTTTTTTTCTGGTAAGGAAGATTGGCCCTGACCTAAGATCTGTGCCAATCTTCCTATACTTTGTATGTGTGACACCACCACAGCATGGCTCCATGAGTGGTCTGTAGGTCCATGCCTGTGATCTAAACCCGCAAACCCTGGGCCACCAAAGTGGAGTGTGGAAACTTAACCACTAGGCCACTGGGCTAGCACCAGGGCTTGCTCTTGACACAAGAATGGAGGTTTTGTCTTCAATTTTATTCCCAATATTCACATTAAAATTGAACATAGGGGCCAGAACTCTGTGCTTTCTAACTGCTTTCTAACTTCCATCCCACTACAAGCAATGACACTTCTCAGCAAGTATAGGGGTACAATTCAAAACAAGTAAACAAAAGGTGGAATCATTGCATGTGACTGTTGTTTAATATGATCATCAAAGAGTGTTCCTTGTCTATCTCCACATTTTTCACTTTCTGGATGAAATTTGTGAGTGGAGACCTGACTAATGAGCATCCAATTTGTCTTTCTTTTCCTGGTGAGTCAGATATTTATCTGGTAATTCTGGCTCTCATGTTCATGGACTGGGGCCATAAACAAACATATTTCAGTCTGAAGGTCTTCAGGGACTTCAGACATTTGTAAAACTCTTTGCATGCTTCATGCAGCAACCATAGGAATGTCTCTCAGCGGATCTCTGTGTACAAGTAGGCTAAACCCAAAAATTTACTTATTACTAATTCTGCATGTGAAGACCAAGTGTCTTGGAAGCTTTATCAATTCAAATCAGACTCAGGACTGAAACGATATCTGCTCTGTTCCTCTTTTCCGAGACTGAAATCTCTGCCCACTGATTGCTAACTGAAAGTGATGGTGATATCATCTAAACAATAGTGTCCAGCATCCATAATGAAAAATTAGACTGCTTGAGGATTTATAAAGAACAATGAATAATCATTACAAAGAGTATATTTCATCTTAGTATAAAAAGGAATGTTTCCTGCCTTTGGACTGGCAGAATTGATGGGTGTTTTAGACAAGATAAGAGGCATCTTAAGTGTTTTTAAAATATAAGATTCTGGGGCAAGACTAGTGGTATAGTGGTTGTTTGTGAGCTCCACTTCAGTGGCCTGGGGTTCATGAGTTTGGATCCCGGGCACAGCTCTACACACTGCTCATCAAGCCATGCTGTAGTAGTATCCCACATATAACATAGAAGATGACTGGTAGAGATGTTAGCTCAATGGCAATCTTCCTCAAGCAAAAAGAGGAAGATTGACAATGGATGTTAGATCAAGGCCAATCTTCTTCACACAAAAAAGAAAAATAAGATTCTGTCTCCAAGAAAGACCTACTAATTGACTTATCAATTAACACAAGTTTTTATTTTGCTAATGGTGATAAATCCTAAGAGAGAACAATTCCTGGTGTCAACAGTCAGTTTCTATGTTGCTGGTGGACACCAAGAGCTCATATTGAGATGCTGTTTGTCCATACCACAACCTATGTTTAAATAAATTTCAGACAAATTCTACAGTTAAGGACCCATGGAACTTACTTGAAATCATTTCAGAGGCTATTTGAAAATTAATCTGCAATATCATTTCTAATCAAAATTGTAGCATAAAATGATTAAGTGTATTTTTAAAGTTGTATTTACTAAGAATTTACTATATAGTAGACCTATAAAATCTTTCTTTTCAGAAATGAACTTGAAAAAACAATATGTAAAAAATTAGAATAGCTCTTATCAGTAACAAATGCAAAATCAAATAAGATTCTGAAGAAACAGGAGAAAACTGATGTTTTACTGCAGAAACTTAATTTCAGTCACAAATGCTTACCAAAATGAAAATCAAGCTTAGCTTTGCTATCTGTTGTATTTCAGAAGAGGGAATTAATAACAGGTAAGGATATACAAATAGAGCCAACCGTTAGGGTCTAGTTCTTAAGATTCATCACTTTTACACTGCAACTCGGGTTCCTTTCCTGGTCAGGGAACCACATCATCCATCTGTTGGTTGTCATACTGTGGCAGCCATGTGTTGTTGTAATGCTGAAAGCTATGCCACAGGTATTTCAAGTCATAGCAGGGTCCACTGGAGCTTCCAGATTCAGACCAGGAAGAAGGGCCTGACCCCTGTTCCTGAAAAAATTGGCCAGGAGAATCCTATGAATAGCATCAGAGCATTGTCTAATAGAGCACTGGAAGGTGAGAGGATGGTGCAAAATGACTAGGGAGGGTTCTGCTCTGCTGTATACAGTCACTAGGAGTCAGGCATTGACAGTATTAACAACAAATATACAAATATTATCCTTTTCCAAAGCTAATTGTCAAAAATTTATTGTAGACAATCTATAATCTCTGTTGTTGATGCTCTTTCTTTGTTCTTGTTACACTAAGGATAAGTTTATTATATAAATTACCAGATAATTATCTGAGTGAAATATACACTGAGTTTCTTAATGTGTAGCAAACAAAATATTATTATCAAATTGAATGCTGACACAGTGTTTTCCATCAAAAGGTTACCTCTGCAATTCTTCTTAGATTCAGTGGTCGGAGACAAGAGAGATGGGATAGCTGGCACAACACCATCGGATCACCTCCAGACACGTCTTAGATGTATGGAATAAAGTATCTTTAAGTTAAAATAAACCAACAAACACCACAGATTCAAGAGAGAATAAGGTTGTGGGAGAGCACAATATGATTTGTTTGTTAAATGTATAGCTAGATATCGTGTCCGAAAATTTTGCACATGCAAAATTATAATTCTCTTGCTATTTCTATTTCAAATGCAAAAGCTTCAGTAAGGCAGAATGAGTTGCTATGACCCAAATATGAAACCACATTAAAAAATCATTAAGAACATGCTAATAGCAATAACTACTGGTACCTATAATTCTGCATTCGTTGTTACCAGACTCTTTGAAATAAACCTATATATGTGCATTATCTCATTTAATTCACACAACACAAGAATATAAATATGTTGTAGGAATTTTATAACTAGTAATTGGTGGACTAACAACCAACCAACAATCAACTAACCAACTAAATGAGCAAATAAAACACATAAAGCAAAACAATAAAACCATACCATTAACCAATATCCTTTGAGTAACTTATTCTCATTGAGTCTCAATTTTCTTATCAGACATAGAAGTAATTATGTCCATCCTCTAGGACACTCCCGCAGAATAATGAGATCATTATTTTCAAAACGCCTAGCATAGTTCTTGGCACGGAGAATGCTAACGACTGTTAACACTCTCCCCAACACGTTTCTCTATAGAAGTAAAACAAAGTGATCAAACTTTAACAAATTAAAACTATAAGTAATATTTTAAAAAGTCAAAACAGGTTTTAAAAATTTTTAAATGAAAGACATAAGCTGGAAAAGATGCCAGAACTATGATTATTGTTCTAAGATCCTACTTCAACATTTTCCTTGCCATTTTCAGGATATATTCCTCAGAGGGGTGACAAAAAGTCTTTTCCACATGTGCTTCTTACGTGATGGCTGTCACTGTCTTCTATGGGACTCTTCATGTATTTGCAACTGCGGACCAATCACCCATTGGATACTAATAAAAGGGCCTCAGTATTCTACATTCTGGCAATGCCAATACTGAATCCCCTCATTTACAGCCTAAGGAACAAGGGCATGAAGGATGCATTGACAAGATTCCTGATTACCCATGTCAATCATTCTGACTACTGTAAATTTAAAATAACTTTCTTTATTTAAAAGTTTTTTTTTTTTTGCTCTCGGAGATACTACTGTTAAGTGACGAGGCAATGAATAGTTAAAAATTCCATTAATTTTGATGGAAAATTTCTAAACTTTTTTATCCCAACCTCAAATACCCAATTTTCCCTACAGAAAAAATGCATTAATTGACCAAAGAAAACACACTTATATAGGTAATAAACAATAATTTGAATATAAACACATTTTAAAATAAAATGTATGATGCTGAAAGGTTTTGATAATTTCTCACAGAGAAGAGAAAGCCTCATAGCTGGTGGTAGAGTTATGTGAGAATCACTTCTTGGAAAGTGGTGGAGTCAGATCGTCTTCCTTGCCACAGATAATTTTCATTCAACTATTAAAAAATTTACTTTTTGCAGCATTTATCCATCAATTTATCGATCTTTTTGAACCCATTTTAATCTTGTGCTTAAAATAAATTTATATCACAGAAAAAAATAGCTTTTAATGGAAAATAAAAACTAAACAAAACATGACTAGATATACATGGAAATAGGACATGTAGCAAAAAAGATTGAAAATTAAATTCTACATTTTTATTCCTGTCACTTGCTGCATGTACACAAAGCAAAATTCGATTTTCATCCTAATGTGACACACAATTATTTTTTTCATGTAATGCTCTTGTACTAAAAATTGTTGTGTAGAGCTGCTTGTCTCTTATGAAGTGATGACAACCTACATCTGCATCTTTTAGCATTTATATTTAATGTGTTTTGGAGTGGAACATTATTAGACAAAAAAAAGTCATTGTCCTCAAAGTGACACCAACTCTCACAGGCACTCATAACTAAAAATAAAGTTAACAGTCATTATGTTCCATATCTCTGTCTGTACATGTAAAACACTACTAACATACAATGGAGTGAGGAAAAGTGAGCATGACATGCAAAGTAAAGATAACAGAAATTGGCACAATTTCAGAATTTTTTTATTTCAAAAGTAAAATTGAGAAATTTTAAGGTTTCAAATGGAGATTTTCTTGTCCCTTAAGGTCTAGCGAAATCTGCTTTGAGCAGCTAAGGCCTCCTCCCTGGAAGTCCACAGGCCTTCACTCCGGTTGTCTATCTTGTCATAGGTCACACCTATCATCTCTGCTGTCTGAAGGGCTATTTCCACAAGCCATCTCAACAAAAATGAAGAACTCCTCTCAGATAAATCATGCAAGACAAACACACAGTGGTGAGCAAATGGCTTACAGACGAAGAGGCTGTGATACCACACCTAACTGCAAAGAGGATGAGGAATAGTCTAGCCACGCGACCAGGAGGAAAAACAAGACATGGAGATCAGCCAGGCTACCCCTGCTGCAGAATGCGTGTCAGATTGTTTTCATCACTTTAACAACTCTTTCATGAGCATTATCCAAAACTATCAATCTTATTACTATTATAGACACATTCAGGTATTAAAACTATATTAAAATCACGTGTTTATCTGTCTCTGTTATAATCTCTGAACTATCTGGATGACATGAATTTGCTTAGTGTATTTTCTATTTCAAATCCAGACCAGTCTTTGGATTATTTTTAAAAAATCATATGTTAAGACAATAAAACAATTTTAGTTCTATAAAGTTAAATCTGATTTAGTTATTTTTTGCAAACTCTTACTAGATGTATAAGCAATACATATTTATAAGTTGGATATCTAGAGTATGAAATTCTTGTGTTCTGATAGTGAATGTATATAGATAAAACAAATATTGAAATGTATCCATATTTATTTAAGTAAATTAAACATATTTATTTTTCCCATATCAGGGGCCCACTCTAGGAGACAGTTCACAGAGGTGTTCATTCATGGATCAGTGAGGACCATACTCAAAGTTGTGAATTGTGATACATGTAGAACTGAATAGTTGGTAACTAACTAAATGCCTGTTACAATGGGAACAAGCATATAATAAATGGAAGTAGACCCAGATAATAATAACAAAAGTCAGCAAAATATTGGTGTTCATGTAATAATATGAATATAGTTTAAAAACATGCAGTTGAGTGAGAAACTTTAGGTATCAAAATGAATTATGTAACAACATATGTGTGCACATTAAAACATGTATTATATTGACTTTATAAGGCTGTATTCCTTTTTAAGGGAAAATAGCAACCTTGTAGAGGAAGTACCCATGTGGGAAGGGAAATTGAAGTGAGGTTGGGGAATGAGGACTGATGATGATTATGGGATATGGAATTAGGTTATCATTTACCCCCATAAGTCACAAAAAAGAATTAAAAATAAGTAATGCATATATTCATAATATTTATTCCTTCTGAGTCTTTTAAAACACTATAAACATGTTTAAAGTGTTTTGTCTTTATCTTTAAACATAAAGCTTGGGAAGAAGATATTGTAGTAAACAGTGAATCTTGAAGTAATTTGTGGGTGATTAAAGCATGTATCCAACAAACACACTTACATACAGATATTTGAGTGCATGAAATAAAAATAATAACAAAAGAAAGCAAGTGAATTTTACATAAAATAATATTTCCTCAAAGGTACCCTAGATAATTAACAAAGACCAGTGGCATAATTTCCTGTTCTCAGATGCATTGGGAATAACAAAGAAATTGCATTCAAGTCTCCAGCAGAGTGTCTCAAAGGGGAAAGACACTGGTATATTCTTCCAGTTGCAGTTAGATTATTAATCATATGAGGGAACCAGAACTCATTCCTCATTTTAGGTGAGTAGATGGCACTCATTATCATAATTACCAAATGACTATTTTAGGTTCCTGTTTTCAGTTTAAATTATAGAAAATAGTCACCAATGCCAGAATTAGTACATTATAGCACACGTATTAATAATCTCTTTTCATAAATCTTTTCTGAATAATGATATGTTTTACCACTATTATGTTCTTTGTGGATAGTAAGGGATCTCATTTCTATTTGTTATTATTTCTATATTTATGCCAGGTTTCCAAACAATAAACATTCTGAAGGAGGATTAAGCATTTTTTGAAAGCTACACCAAGAATGTTGTCTAAACAAAGATATTGATGGTCATGTCAGGGTTATTGATGCCTTGTGAGTGTCTTTGCCTCAGACAGTAATAGTTTCTGATAATGTAGGATTATCATTATGTCTTATTATCATATATCCATAGAGTGTCATTTGTGCTATAGATGTGTGTGGCCTCATTTTACTAATATCACACAAGAGACTGGGATTGTCAGAGTGTAAATTCCCCCAAGAGCAGACCCTGAGGCAAGGAGGGTCTTTATGATGCTAATTGGGTAGATGATTCCAGGAAGCAAAAATGCAGAAATACAGAATATGAGACCAAGAAGGGAGAAAGCTAATAAAGTGTGCAATGAAGTATAGATAACTGCTATAAGCGGTTAAGTTTCCATTGCTCAAGATGCTGTGAAGTATCCTTCAGACATCCTCTAGGAATTATGTCATGGAAGACCAGGAACCCTTGAGTGTTTATCCATTGATTCCTGACCCTCACTGGTCGAGTATTGTTCCTTGACAGATGAAATCTCAGGCACTTCCAAACTACCTTGCATATGATCTGAGCAAGCTCTCATTGCCCTCAGGAAAAGAAACAAAATTCTTCAGATGGGACTGCCAGCATGCCAGAAAAAGCCTACCATGGCTGTAGGTCAAGTCAGATATGGTCCAGAGTGATGAGGGATGGGGAGACAGATATGTCTGATATAGTGATATTTGTGATACTAAGATGATGGCAAAGCCAAAATAATATAAAATAAATTTTTTGACTTAGGCTAATCTGTCCACACCACCACAATACTAGGATGTCTTTGTCCCTGCTACCTTTGTGTTAAATTTGTTTTCATTTGGATAGTGAGGCTAAAGGTTTGGAAATATCTCCTAATACATTCTTAGTGGGGGAAAAACTAAGTTTAAAACCAGTACTATTCAAGGATCAGGGACAACCAATCCTTAGAAGAATTATTAATTGGGTATGTGTATTCTTCTTTCATTATTGATTAAATTGCCATACGTAAATACTTCATTGTTTAAGGTTTGCATATTCCCTTGCCTCTCTCGTAATACACCTAAATGCATTAAGGAAATTTTTCTTATTGATCTGTTATTCTTTATGTTATAAATTGCACATACCATAAGTGAATAGGGAAAATTATTTTTGGAAGGATGAGAAGAGGAGGATAGGAGACCTTCCCAGACCTCTGCACAGGTCCCAGTTATACGCTGCAGGTACAACACAAACCATCTCACGCAACCCATAGAATTTTGCTCACATGTTTGAGAGTCTGTCTTAGTGGCATACAATTATAATGAAGAAGTACAGTTTTAAAAAATCTTCAAGGATCATGACAAGCGACATTATGTTTTGGGGATTGGCATGGAATCCCACAGCTGGCGAGTATAATACTGCACATCTTAAGTTAGAAAATTTTGGTATTCACTAAGTAGCATTGGCCAAGCAGTACATTTTTTCAGATTCCAAATTTGAAATTAGAAAAGATTTATATTGATTTTATAACCTTTACTAACACCACACAATTTCAGATTTAGCATTCTTTTATGGAGATAAAGCAGTATATTTTACACAATAAGGAATGGAAACATAACTGCTCGTGGCCTTACTAGCTGTGTTGGATGAAAAAGTATGGATGTCTCTCCTGTTTTATAATTTTAAAACAATATGTGTATACATTTCTGCTGAAGCTAACTCTCCCAAAGACTGCTGAGCCTGACACACTTTTAGAAGCATTCGAGATTCTTCGTTCTTTTGTCCTCCCTCTTTTTTTCTCTCCCTCCCTTGAATAGGAAGACAACGTTCTCAATGTGACCAACCCATTTATCTCAGTTGCGGTTATTTGCAAAATCTTATAAAATGCTTAGTTGACACACAGTGTTTACATCTGCATAAGAGGACATCCTTTGGCATCATGTCCATTTCCCAAGTCCTGGTGGAGTTTTGGATTTTGTGCTTCCGTCACGTAAGAGTCAGACTTCTTGCAAAGTTTCCCTGTTTCTTTCCAGTCAGTGCTTAGATAGGGGTGGTGAGGGGAGGAGCACATGAATTATCAACACAGTTGCATTTCAGAAGAACTTTGGGGATTTGGAAAATAACACAGTGATGTTGGGATGAAGAGGTTAGCCAAACTGTACAAACTACTATCAAATATTCTTTACTTTGGGTATAACTTTTTTGTAGCTTAAGGCATTAGACTGCCATTTTCTTTCTTTTGTTGCTGCTAATAAATGTTTACTTTTACTTTCTCTGTAAATATTTTGTTAATATTATGAAGAGATTTTTACATAGAATAAACTTTTTGAGATTTAATCTCCCAACTTAATCTTGAATTTCTATTCAGATTTTTCTTGAAATATCTTTTTCACTTTATTGAGGGACATCCAGAGGATCTACTTTTTAAAGCTATAAGAGTTTAAACATTTTTTTATGACATTAAATTCTTTACCAATCTAGGATTGACTTTTATGTTGGTGAACTAAAATCCACTTTTATCAAATTCTATATAGATAATCATTTTTACAGCTCCATTTTTTGAATAGACTATTTTTACCTGACTTTCCTAACATGCCACCTCTGTCATACACCACAGTTCTATAAAACAATGGGTCTTTTTCTGAGTTCTCTGTTTTGTTCCACTGGTTTATTTGCCCATCCTTTGTTAATGACACATTGTTTCAATAATTCTAGCTTTATATGTTTTAAAACCTGGTAGTACCTCAGGTCCTTTCAAAAATTTCCTGCTTATTCTTCATAATTTGCTATATTTTTCTAAATATGTTTTAAATCAGCATCAAATTTTACAAAATCCCCTTGATTGGAAAAGCATTGAGTAAATACGTTACTTTGAGCAGAATTCACATTTTTTATAACACTAGTTGTGCAATCCAGGAACATAGTATTTCTTCCAATTTATTTAGGTTTTCTATAATGTTTTTTAATAAAATTTTACTTATTTTAAGAGTAGATGTAGTCTAGTTTTTATAAGACTTTCTATCAAGTTGTGGTATTTCCCTTTTATTCTTAATTTTTATTGATTTCACACTATCTAAATGGTATTCTCCATCTATTCAAATGCTCAGATTTTTTTGTCTAAGTCAATCTGATAATATGGTAAATTACATTTATAGATTTTTCAGTATTAAACCATCCAGCCAAACATTGGATCAATCTACCTTGAACATAGTGTACTGTATTATTATACATTTTTAAAATTGATGTTAATGATATGTTAATATTGTTTAGGATATTCATGTCTATAAAAGTGAAGTGATAGGCCTGAATACATTGTTCATTTATTATATCCTTTTTTAATGTGGATTTTGCTGACCTCCCAGGATGAGTTGTAGTGAGGTATTCATTTTTTATACTCTACACTTTATAATAAATATGGATGAGTTTTTCCATGAAATTTTGGAAGCACCTGCCTTTAAAACAACCTTAAGGGGAAAGGAGTTGGGAAACTAGAGATAAAGAAAATGTAACCTTTAAATTAAAATGTAAAATATGTTAACTCAAGACACTTGGTGTATTCTTTTCTCTTTTCTTTTTTCTTTTTTTGAGGAAGATTAGCCCTGAGCTAACATCTACCACCAATCCTCCTCTTTTTGCTGAGGAAGACTGTCCCTGAGTTAACATCTGTGACCACCTTCTCTACTTTATGTCTGGGATGCCTGCCACACATGACTTGACAAGCTGTGTGTAGGTCCTCAGCTGAGATCTGAACTGGTGAACCGCAGGCTGTCAAAGTGGAATGTGAAACCTTAACTGCTGTGCCACCTGGCTGTCCCTATTTGGTGTATTCTTGATGGAAGATGAAGTAAAGGTATAAGAATAGTATTCAAATTAAAATACAGTGCATATACTCCATTTCTGTCAATGTCATATTCCAATTGGCTTTATTTAGATCAAAGAATTATCTGTTCTATCCAATATACATTTAAACAGGTAACTTTTGAGTGAATCAAAAATGAATCACACATATCTCCTCCTTGTCCCCCATCTCTTTCTTTATATTTCATCCTTATCCTTCATGCAATGATATTGTTTGCCAGCCCCTGAGCCATTTGAGACAGTATTCTCTACTTTAGAGTGATGTTTCTGTTTGTTGGATAAGTATATTCATAGTAGTTTACCAGATGGTTTTAAGTAGTACATGAAGAAATATGTTTAAATGTTTTTTCTTGTCTTTAAACATGTTAGAAAATATATAACTACAGTGTTAAACACATCATTTCAGAGATAGTCCAAAGATCAAAGCAAATGTGGGAACACCTGCTGATTGTTTTCTCACATTGAATAAATTATACATGCAGGCCTTACTTGATATATAAATAGCAAAAATCAGAAACCTCAAAAATCAGCACACAAGTACTGAAGATTCAGATACACTGTATTTATATGAATTAGAGTGGGCATGTGGAGGACTTTTGCAAGGCAGTTAAATTACTTTCCCTATAAAAATCATCAAACAATGTTTAAAACTCATAAAAGCATAGTGGAACGAGAACACAATTTTAAGAAATCAAGTTGATAGTGGACAGAGAATACCATTTAAATATGCAGAGTCACAATGAAGAGAAGTAAATGAAAGTCTATCGAATGAGTTAAATTATTTTCTTTGGAGATTGGAACTGAAATTGTGGGCACAAGAAGCAGAGAGCTTTTTCTTTTTATTATAATTCATTCTAAAATTTGATATGTTTTAACAAATTCTGTGTATTCTACATGAAAAACATTTAAAAAAATATTAGGATTCCCACTCTAGGAGAAAACTTTTTCATAACACATTGTTGACAGAACCATAAAGGGACTATACACATCTTCTAATGATGATCAGTATGTGATACAAAGAATAAAATGGCTACTATATATCTTGGGTTGTAATGGTGCCTAAATAGGATCTAGATTTAGTGATGGAAAAGGGCTGTTTTAAATCTCTACTTCTAAAAAGAATTGGTTTTATCTTATACATAATGGCTTTGCATACTAAAAATATAACAGATGATATCTCCTGAAACCCAATGACTCTTCTGATGGTTCTTCCCTCAGTTATTTCTCATAATGGCCAGGATGGACAAATAAAACATAACAATGCTACAAGAATTCATTCTCATGGGAGTCACAGATCATCCTGAGCTGCAGGCTCCATTATTGGGGCTCTTCCTCATCATCTACTTGATCTCAGGGCTGGGCAACTTGAGCATGGTCATCCTCACCAAGATGGACATCAGGTTACAAACACCCATGTGCTTTTTTTTCAGGCATCTGGCTTTCATTGATCTGGGTTATTCAACAGCTGTGGGACCCAAAATGTTGGTAAGTTTTATAACAATTCAAAATATGATTCCCTATAATTGGTGTGGTACACAGCTAGCTTTCTACAGCTTCTTCATCATTTGTGAACTATTCATTTTGTCAGCAATGGCCTATAACCACTACATGGCCATCTGTAACCCTCTGCTTTACACAGTTGTCATGTCACAAAGGGTATGTTGGTGTTGGTAGCAGTCCCGTATCTCTACAGTGCCTTTCTCTCTCTGATAACTACCATAAACTTTTTTATTTCATCTTTCTGTGTAATTAGTCATTTCTACTGTGACAGTCTTCCCTTGTTAACTTTGCTGTGCTCAAGCACATGTGAAATTGAGTTGATAATACTGATCTTTTCAACATTTAATTTGGTTTCACCTCTCGTGATAGTCCTTGTGTCCTACATACTGATCCTCACGGCCACCCTTAAGATGAACTCTGCAGAGGGCAGGCACAAGGCCTTCTCCACTTGTGGATCTCACCTGACAGTGGTAATTGTATTATATGCAACTCTATTCTTTCTGTACATGCAGCCAAAGTCCAGTCATTCCTTTGATACTGATAAAATGGCTTCTGTATTTTACACATTGGTAATACCCATGCTGAATCCCATGATCTACAGCTTGAGGAACAAAGAGGTAAAAGGTGCTCTGCTTAGGATATGGAAAAACCCATGAAACACCCTAATTAAAGTTCAATATAGAGTGTATATACAATAAACTAGATTATAGACAGCTGTTTATTATATATAATAAGCACTTAGAAAGCTGTAATGTGTAAAAGTCATGGGAAACTAGAAAAGTTTTTCTTATTTTCCATTTACAGCTGTTCAAGCAGTGATCACCCTTCTGGTACGAAGTTTGATTTCTGTCCTCAAGTTTCAGTGAAAGTGCCTGAAATCTGGACCACTATTCTCACATTGCCAAGTGCTTGTTACAACTGAAGGGAAGTCTTTCTTAATGTGTCTCCCATTAGATAATCTTTTTAAGAAAGCATTATTGTATCCTGTAATAAAATATTTTCTTTGTATCTCACAGTCTGTTTAAATACCGGTGGCCATCATGCTGGCTGGCATAGAGAAGATAGCATTTACTGTTTTATGTGCTGTGTATATAGACAGAAATGAAGAATACATCAAAATATCTAACATAGTGATGTTTAACTCTATCTCTCTGTTATGGGTGGAATCTCAGATTTCTGGTTGAAATTATCATGTGAACTCGTATATGCTTGGGGAAGTAGAAATAAAAGTGTAATTATTTTCTAGTGTTATATGGTGTACAGTAAGAATCCAAAAGAATCTTCAAGCTAAAACATTATAAATAATGAATTTTTCAAGGTCAGTGGATATAAGGTCAGCATATAAGAGATCAATTATTTTCCTATATACTACAAAAAACAGGCAAAAATTAAATTTTAATCTATTAATTACACCAAAAACTCTATAAAATACTTAGGGAAAAATGTAATGAATGATTTGCATCACTTCTTTGCTAGAAAATGTAAAAACATTAATGAGTTATTTAACAAGACATAATGTAACAATATACCATGTCAACTGGGTGAACACAGAACTGTTATGATGAGGTCAGTTCTCGCTAATTTTCCTGTAGATTTAATGTGGTAGCAACAAAAATTCCAATAAAATTTTAATACTCAAATCTATATCAAAATTTGTGTGAAAATGCAAAGGATCAAGAATAGCCACAGCAATATCTTAGAAGAGGAAAGAGTACAGAAGACTTCCAATAACAGATAGTAATTCCTTTAATAAAGCTCAATGATTTAAACAACTGTGCCATCAGTATATGTATGGACAGATCAATAAAATAAATAAAGAAGTCCAAATATAGACTCATGTATATAATTTCACTCTATTTAAAACAAAGTTCCACACATTGAGGTGAGGAAAGGAGGGTGTCTCAGAAAATAGACCTATTTTGATTAGGATTCCTGTGTAAAACATGAACCTTAGTCATTTACTTGCATCCTATGGAAAAATAAATTGAGATATATTGTGACTATAAATGTGAACGCTAAAACTACACAATTTCTTGAATAAAAGTAAAATAATATTTTCATGACGAGAAAAGCAAAGATTTCTTAGGGCATAAAAAATAATATCACTAAAAGTTAGATGAAGAGCACTCTATTCAAAATAAAAACTTTCATTGATCAAAATACATCATAGGAAGGTGAAAAGGAAATTCTGAGATAACACACTTGAAACACATACGCGCTACAAAGTACTGATAAGAGAAGTTTGAAAACAAAACAGCAAATAAAAACAAAACAACAACAAATTGCTTAACTCCTAAAATTGTATGATTGAGACAGTCAACCTATTAGGAAAAAGAAAAAGAAAGGCAAGACACATGAAGAAATACTTTACAAAAGAGGATAATAAAACAGCTGAAAACTAAAATACAAAAATGTGTTAAAAAATCATTAATCATTAGATAAATACAAGTTAAGACTCTACTGTGATATCTCTACACACCAACCAAGATGGCTAAAATTCAAAAGTTCGTTTGAACAACAATTCAAAATGTTGAGGAGAATGTGGAGAAACTGAAATTCTTTTACTTTCTTGAGGCAATGTACATTGCTATAAAAACTTTGTGGAAAAATGATGGTAAATATTTAATTTTAGTATGTGTATCATCTGTGATGCAGCAATTTCCTTCCTGTGTTATGTCCACTGGAAGATAAGTAATAGAATGTTTTTTGCAGATATTATTATTATAGATGTCACATGCTTATCAAGGATAAAATGGGTGAATATATAATGGAATTTTCAAAAAATGCATTCTACACATCAATGCAAGAAAAAAAGAGAAGAGAAGGAGTAGGAGAAAGGGGAAGAAGATGAGTGGATATAATGTGAAGTGAAAGATATCACACTGCAAAAATTACACCCATATAAACAAATATAAATGATACTGAGCTGTACTCATAAGATACAAGCACATTATATGTTATACAGTTTGATTTTGAGTGTGTGATACAGTTAAAGGAGTAAAGCATGTAAACGAGAATGCAAGGTGGATATCATATGTGAAAACCAATTACATAAATTACATAAATTAGTATTATTGTAAGTTAAAAGAAAGAATAAAACAGATTTATGATAAATTTAACACCAATTTGTACCCAACTGTAAAGTAGGGCAGAATAGAAGAAAACAATGTTATATGTGATAACCGTAAAAGTCCTACATATATGGGGAGGATGACTAGGTTGAGCACAGAGAAAAGGGCAGTGAAATACTATGTGGGATATTAGAATGATGTATACATATCATTACATTTTTAAAAACTGCATAAAACTTGGAATAGTGAAAGATTGAAAACTTTCCCTCTGAAATTGCCCCCAAGACTAAGAGACCTAGTCTCACCGTTTATCTTCAGTATGTCTTAGAAATTGTAGCTGGATCACTATGATAACGTAAGAAATAAAAGATATGAAGATAGGAAGTCACACTTTGCCATATTCTTTTCATTTTTTGGTAAAAGTTATGATTAACAACATTGAGAAAAACCTATAAATAATGTACTAGAAATGATAAGTGAATTTAGCATATTTGCTGGATACAATATACGTTTAGAAAAATCAACTTTATTTCTACATGCTACCTACAAAAATTAAAAAATAAAATTTAACGAAGTATAAGATTTATGAAACCATTTAAAAAGGAAATCTAGTTTAGGAATAAATCTAAGACCTCAGTAATGATATGTATACAAATTTAAAAAGTCATTTAAAAAACATAAATCAATGAATATTCATGCCAAATATGTCCATGGAATGGAAAGTTTAATATTGTAATAAAGTTCAATATCTTTAGATTGCTGTATAGTTTCAATACAACCTTAACATAATTCCTTTTTTCCTGCCTTCCTCCTTCCCTTCCCCACCTCTTATTCCCCCTGCTTCTTTTCTGTCTGTCTTCTTCGTTTTAGAACTTTGGATGATGATGAGTGTAAAATTTATTCAGAAAGGCAAAACACCAAAAATAGCAAAGGGAATCTTGAAGAAAGAGAATAAATTTTCATGAGTTATGCTACCAGCCATCATGATCTGTTATAAAGCTATATAATTAACAAAACATTTTCCTGAGGACAGACAGGCTGGTCAATGGAATAAAGTAGTGACTCCAGAAGCAGATGCACACATATACTGCTACCTAACTTATGACAGAGGTGCTGCTATTTTCCAAAGGAGAAAGAATTATCTTTTTAATGCATGCTATTAGGCAACTTGTATATTTATTTTGAGGGAATGTAAAAGGAATCTGAATATCTACCCATACCCTATACAGAATCATTTCTACCTGGATTAAAGATCTAAATGTGAAAAAAAAAATAAACCTTTTAGAGGAAAACATAGGGGGCTATCTCTGTGATATTGGAATATGTACAATTTTTTAAAGAGAACACATAAAGCAATAAGCATAGAATATTTAAAAAGATTAATTGAACTATATTAAGAAATTCTGTTCATCAAAATTAATAGTGTAAAAAGGGAAACTCTCATAGTGAGAGAGTTTATTTTTATCAGAGCTACATAATCAGACTTGTTTCTGACAGATGACTCATGCAAAATATAGAATAACTCTTACAAATCAACAAATAGTTGACATGTAATACAATAGAAAAATGGCAAAAGATGTGAATGAGCCCTTTTCAAAAGAAAATATTGAATTGGCCTTGAAATACATGAAAAGTTTCTCAATTTCATTCAGCATTAGTATAATGCAAACTAAAACCACAATAATACCCATATATATCATCCAGAATGGCTAGAAAGGAAATAATAGAAAATACTAAATCTTGACAAGGAGATTGAAAATCATATCTATTTGCACTGTTAGTAGGAATGTGCATTGATCTAGCAAGTCTGGAAATTTATTTGGCTATATTTACTAATGCTGAATATTCATATCTTATGACTCAGCAATTTCAGGGCAAGGAATATACTGAAATAGGAATACATTCAAGATTAAGCCAATCTAGATTGAATATCGGTATGGAAACAAAGGATGCTGGAGTAGCTGATTTTAATTACCATTATCAGGATATTTTTGTATACATCAGTTTTTTATAAACCATAAATGATTGCCTTTAATAGATAAACAAAAAAGCCAAGTTTTATTATTTTATAAATGTGAACAGAAAGCTAGTTTTATGTTCATTAAGGCATGGATGTATTATAATATTTATAATATAACATATATCAGAATATCTATAATATCACTAGTCATAAAACCTCCAAATTAGAACCACTTCTATTTGACAATAAAATAAAGGATAAGTAATTTGTGGTATAATCACAAAAAGGCATTGTACATAGGTGAGACTGA
>NW_025800285.1:0-2158 GCF_021613505.1 Equus quagga | reverse complement strand
CCAAACTCCAGACATGTTTCTGCCCACTTTGTAGATGATGGAATGATCCAGAAGAAAAGCTGAGGGTGACAAAACTTTACTCTTTGCGAAAGAGGAAGGACATGGGACCCAGGTGAATGGTCTGGCCTCAAATGAAATCTGGTCACCTCCTATAGAGGGACAGCAGAGAACACAAGTGGAGATCCAGCGTTGCTGGGAAGTGGTGAGGGTCCTATGTGATCTCTTCTCTTTTCCCAATTATCACTGAACATCATGAAAAGAGTGGCTGCCAGTGCATGTGGAACGCTATTGTAGGTAGAGGAGAGAGAAGATAGAGATGTGGAGGGTGCAAAGAGTTGGTCTCTTTGGTGGTACTGCCAGGAGAGTAGGGAGGAAGGAGAAAGGAGGATAGGAGGTGTGTTTGAGGGGGAGAGTTTATAGGCCTTGGTAAGCTGGGTAAGGAGGGGCCTAGCAGATAGTGAGGAAGGGTGTGGGGTTCCTGGGCCAGAGGTTTCCAAGAGGCTGAAGGGTGTCAGTGCAGAGGCCTTACAGGGAGGGAGCTGGAGGACGAGGGCATGGCCTTGAGGTGATGAGAGAACAGAATGTTAGAAATGGGCTTCAAGGAGGGGTGCTGTGTTTCCTGATGCCCTGGGCATGGCCTGGCGCTGGGGGATGCTCAGCTGGGGAGGAGGAGAACATCTTTGAGGACGTAGAGGCTCCGGTGGACCGGGTCAGCCTCGTAGGCCGCGACGTCGCCGGGAGGGATCAGAGGAGTGAGGGCTGAGAGGAGGACAGTGAGCGTGCCAGGGGACTGTCACCAGTGAGCAATCCCAGGCTCGGGGTGGGCGGGAGGAGGACGACAGGGGATTGGTCCAGCTCCCGCACGTGGGGCGGGGGCGGCGGCGGCGGCTGGGCAGTCGGGGGACAGGACCTGGTCATCCCCGATCCACAGTTCGCAGGAGGGTACGGAGGGCCAGCGCCAGCGGCCACCCGCAGAGAGACTGCCAGC
This sequence comes from Equus quagga, assembly GCF_021613505.1. Lineage (NCBI taxonomy): Eukaryota > Metazoa > Chordata > Mammalia > Perissodactyla > Equidae > Equus > Equus quagga. Next base: position 1,170 of record NW_025800285.1, on the reverse strand, counting down.
GACCTTCCGGGGTGCCCGCGCCACAGCCCCGAGCCTGCCAGTCGGAGCGCAGCCCCGCCCCCGGGGAGCGTCCTTCCTGGGCACAGGGACTTCCTGCCACTGTGGCTACGGTTCCTGGGCCGGAGCCGGGTCCAGGGGCGGGAAGGCGGTAGTGCCCCAGCCCGTTTGCCGGGGTCGCTCTGGCCGCTTCCCTTTCTTTCCGTGGTCCTCATCTCCATCACGCCGGCCTTCCTCAGCCAAGAGCTCCAGGTCTTTGCGGGGAACGACCGCGGAAAAGATGGAGTTTTCGCTGGGGTTGGTGGCGTTGGGTTTCTCTGGTCTGCAGGTGGCAGTGTTGCGCCGTGAATCCGCCCAGCCGCCCTCCTGCCCCGCCATTCGTGCTTGAAAAAACTGCGCAGAGCCTTCTCCGCGGAGAGGGCGGCCTCCTTCTGCGTCTGCGACGGCTAGGCCGCTCCCGGGCCGGCTGCTCCCTTCACCGCGCCCCTTTGGGAAAATTCCCTGCCTGGCGACAAGGCCCTGTTGCTTTTCCAGTTGGCCTTTCTCCTGCGGAGCTGCCTGGGTTCCTTAGCATCCTGTATTTCTGCTTCTCCGAATAGTCTTATCATGGTTTCTCCCTGTGTTGTCCTGGGTTTATGGACCTGGGTTTTATATCTGCTGAAATATGTTCTCTCATTGTAGAAGTCACTCCCCCTGAGTATAGAAAACCTGGAAGACAGAGAGAGTGTAATGGAGACAACTAATCACCCACAATCCCATTCCCCAGCCATGACCCTTAAGAATATTTTCTGATGTTTCCTTAGAGGCTTTTCATTCCTAAAGGTGAACTTTAAACATGAGGATCATATTGCATCGTGAATACGTTAAGTGAAATAAGCCAGACAGAGAAAGAGGAACTCTATATGACTCCACTCACAGGTGGAAGCTAGAATATAGACAAAGACAACTGATTGGTGGTTACCAGGGGAAATGGGAGTGGGGGGGAGGCCACAAACTGTGAAGGGGTGCACCTACAACACAACTAACAATAATGTACAACTGAAATTTCACAAGGTTGTAAACTATCATAATCTTAATAAAAGGAAAAGAAAAAAGAAAACTTCCCGCAATGAATCCCTGGTGCTGACGTAACTTTACCGGTAAAACCTACCAAATGCGGACAGAAGAATTAGT
>NW_025800284.1:0-5041 GCF_021613505.1 Equus quagga | reverse complement strand
TTTAAAAGTGCATGCAGTTAAAAGCAAAGGCTTCAAAATTCCACAATAGTTTTATTGAAAGTTTGGTTGTGTAGGGACCTGAAATTGGCCACCCCAAGATATGTCTCTTTGGCATCAGGATTATTTGAAGCTGATTGCTTTTGATAAACTGGGACAGGGAAGAAGGCTCTGAGGAATGGAACTTGCCCTTTGTTAGGACACGTTTACATTTGTAAGGTAAATCTCCATCTGTAAAATGTGCCTCCCTCTCTGTACCAGGAAGAAGAAAGGAGATGCCCTTCTCTCTAGAAACTCTTACAATACCAAAGGCAAGGACTTCAATCTGCATTTTATTGTGCTAGTCTGGTAACCTCCTGTAACTGACTTCCCTGTTTGGGGGTATATAACCACTATGTGCACCCCACTTCTTCGGTGCCCTTTCTTCCTTCGGGAAGAAATGCCCTGGGCCATGGTTCCTCATAAAGCTTTGTTTAATTTTCTCTTACTTTTCTGTCTCATGTGAATTTAATTCGTTCTCTGGCCAGACGAACCCACATTTGGGAAGAGGAAATGTCTTCCTCCCCTACAGTTTTGGCGTAGTCGGCAGTATAAAATTTCACTTGCTCCTGGACTGCTGCGGCTGAGAGATCCTGGACCCCTGACAAGAGCCGGCAAGAGGTAAGAGTTCTTACCACGTCAGTCTCCCGGATCTCTGCCTTCAGAGTCCAATGGAGTCCAGTGGTGAGTTTTTTGCTCTTCTAAATTTAGATTAGCAGGAGAAAATGTTGGTGAGGCTAGTGACAAATAAAAATGGCAAGTAATAGGACATATTGGAATATATGAGGAAGCCATTTGGTGTAAACCTAATTCGGCCTGACCTTGTCTTTCCAGAAGGGCCTGACCTAGGCCGTTGAGCATGCATTGTATATCTGCTTTAGAGATTCCCTATGGCAAAAGCAAAGGCCCTTGAGATAAAGGTGCAATTTCCCTCCCTGTCCCAATTCTGACATTTCTTTAAGGATTAAGCATCTTACCTTAGGCTAGGAACTGATTGTTGCACTCACCTGTGACTGCCCAGCTCCAGACACTAGACTTGCCTCCGGCTACACCCACCAAGATAGCAGACCCACTACCTGCTGTGCCCCTCAAGTGCCAACAGGGCAATCTTGTGACTATTGTGGGAGGGACATTTCAATCATATGTGAAACACCCTCTTTGAGGGTATATAACCGCCCTGTGTACCCCCACTTCTTTGGAGTGCTCTCTTCCTTTGTGGAAAGACTCTGCCGGGTTATAATCCTATGATTTAAGCTCAGAATAAACTCACCCAAATTTTCATTTATAGATTGGTTATGGATTATTTTCATCAATATGAGTCAGTTATAAGGGTAGGAGACCTGTGATTTATTCTGTGAACTGTCCTGCTGGGGTTGTGTGCCCAGCATAGGAACTGTTGTGTGACTCTTATCTTGATAAGCCTGTGGAAGAGGCCGTGAGGGCCACGTATGATCTCTTCTTTTCTTTGTCTGTTTTGCTCATCATCTCTTCTTTTGTCACCAAGTCGAGGTTAAGTTCAGGCTGGACCTGACCAGAACCTGGACCTTCTGTAAAATCGAAAACTTGGGTTTCTCTGTGCCTTTGTGATGCAGTTGGACAGGTAGATCAACCTAGAATGTAATTTGAGTTACAACCCAGTTTCTGGGAAATCAAGAGCAACTGTGCTTAGAAAATCCTTGCAAGACTGGAAATACTGCTCTAGAGGCAGTTCAGATTCCACCCAGTTCCTTTATCTCGAAAAGGATTATCATCTCCCCTCTCCAGGAACTACTACCTAGCCAATCATTAATTCCTAAGACTGAAGAAAAAAAAAAGGGGGGGGAAGAAAAAACAGCTTCCAAATTCTTTTTGGTAGCAATCTTGAGTTCTGCTAAGTTAAGTGATAAAAATCTGAGTATCTGGGTAATTTTTGGATTGGATAGAACAAACGTTGCTAAACATCTAAGTTTATCTGCTTTTGGTTTTTATTGCAGAGATGCTGAAAGTCTTTGGGCCTTTTACTGTAAAGTGATGTGTTCCTAGAAATTATAAAGTGTTTAGAATGCTGATATAAAAGACAATTCATAATTGCTTACCTTTTTAGTGTTTACTAGGGTCTGTTAATGGTTAAAAGTTCTAGTTAACATATATAATTAAAGCTATTGGAAATTAATAAGGAAAACAGCTCTGCATTCAAGGAAAGTAAGTTTTCAGTAAAGAAGGTATAAAAAATGGAAATATTTTTGTTTGGTTGGTTAAGAAAGATAAATTTGTCCTAATGTACTAGAAGGGAAGAAAGAAAGCATGGGACAAATTCTGAAGGCAAAAAGAAAGTTATAGAAGTTTTGTGAAAGAAATTCTGAAAGAGTTTTGTACCTGGTCAAGTTGGTTGAGATTGAAATGAATCTAATTAAGTAAATGGGTTTTAATATGAAAAAAGGTAAACTGGTACAAAAATTAGAATTTGGCTCTCTCTTAAAAGGATAATTTTCTTAAACTCTCAGTCTGCTCTTGATAACGAGATTATAAAAGGTTTTTCCTTCTGAGTAAGTTTACAAAAGATCTATGTTTTGTTGTATCTATGTTTATGTTTCCTAGGTGCAAAAGACAGAGGTCTCTCTATTATGGCTTTTATTTTTTTATTTTATTTTTGCTGTTGATACCTAAGCATTTTTTCACAGTGAGCATTGTTTAAATAAGTGTTTTAAAAACCTTTTGATATTTTTGACAAGCTTCTCTCTCAAAAAAAAATTATTCAAGTCCTAAATAAAGGTTTTCCTTTGACCTGAATGAAGGAAGAGAATTTCTCTGAGGATTTTCAGAGGGCCCCTGAGACTTCTTAAAGAAATTTGCTCTCTCTTCCTATAAGGTGGAAAAATACTAAACTAATTAGGCTTATTTAGTATGTTAATTTACATTGGAAGCATTATCAGATAAGTGATGATAATCTTTCTTAAGTGGTATTATGTGGGTAAATGCTATTGATATAGATGTCTTAAAATTATATAGCATTCTTGAAATTCTGATCTGTCCTGGTTATCGGTCATAACTCCAGTTATTATCTTGAAGTGTTGCACGTCACAGAAGTAACCAAGTTTCTTTGTCAATTGCCCTTTTGAGTCTTTTGTCCACTTACAGATAGTTGCTGTTTTACTCTGATGCTTTTTGCTTTTGCAAATATGTCTTATCTTCAGAGACATTCATGGAAAAGACTCTGACACTTACTCTGGATTACAGTTTTCTGATAAACTTTCAGATTGCAAAACTGAACTGGGTAAGAAATTACAGAAATCTAAAGGAGAAACTGATGACCTGGTAAAACTGCTAATAGAAGATTAAGATCAAGAACAGATTATACAGGACTGAATGAACTGAGGGTGATAATTTTTGTGACTCTTATTTGAAATATTGTTGATTTTTTGATGTTTTGCTTTGTTTTCTCAGATTCAAGAAAATCTTTTTCTCTTTTCTCTTATGCTAGCTATGACATAGCAATTTAGTGAAATTCAGTGAAGTTATACCTTTGTTAGCAAAACTGAGACATTTATCTTTTTCTCCCTACCTGCTCCCTCGAGAGTTTGGAAACTCTTTGTGAGTATGGTTATTTTATGGCAATATAGTTATTTGCATAAGTTCAATAAGAATCTGTTCTCCTTATAACAGGACATTGGTTATCTTGCCAAGCTTTGACTGGAATGTCATATTTGAGAAAAACATACAGACTTGGATATGGCAATACTGCATTTGAGGAATAAGGTTGACTTTCTGGAAATAAAGCCACTTGGAAAAATGGGCCTGGTACCTTGCTTTACAGAGAGATTCCAGCAATCTTACCTGGTAAGTAAGGAAGCTTGCTTATCTGACAGGTGCAAGGAACCTCGGAATATTTGGGGGGACCTCAAGAAGAGAGGAATTCACCCAAATCTAAGGTATTGCAGGCGAGGCCTGATGGCACAAATCCTTGGCTTGGCTTTCCCGGCCTCAAGAGGTCTTTACAGTTCAATCTGAGATTCCTCGTAAAAATTCCAGCAAAGCAAATTTAAGAGCCTATCTGATCAATTGCTATTCTTGCTGCACTTATGTAAATAATTGGGCCAAGTTTCTTGAAATTAAACTTATATTGCAAACCAATTAGTCTTCATTTGACTATCTTTGGTAAAAAATGAGGGTGATTTTAGAGAGAAGAATTATGTTTCAGTGAAAAAACTATAATGCACATTTGTGGATATTAGATCCTAGTTCTGTTAATTGTCTTTGAGGCTTTTTCTACCTGTGAGCTGGACTGGATCCTGAATTCTTCTACTGAAATATCTGGTTACAAACCTCCAAACTAATGTTTTCAATTTTTCCCTCATTTTCTTCTGGAATCATTGAGAATTGAACATGCTCTTTTTCCTGAAACCTTGAAAACTGAAGCTGAACGACTTGATAGAAACTTAAGAGAGATTCCTGTCTGTTGCTGTGTAAGCTGGAAGCCACTCACAAAGATACCTGAATGCCCGATGACGTCATCAGAGACCTTTCAAGCTACAAAAAGATGCTTTGACTCTGACAGCTAGAAGTCTTCTTGACTGCCTGCCCCTTGGACGCAGGAACTAATTTATAATTTGCTCCAACCATTAACCTTGTTGCCTTGCTTCCACCATCACAAGGGAGAGAAGACCACGACTGCATTCTATTGTTTAATTTGGTTTACAAATGAGTCTTACTTCAATGATAAGTGAGGATGTTACACTGTCTAGCCTCAAGAATGCCTGCTACTTTCTGTTAACTCTGCTAACCCAGTAAAAGATTTCCTTCTACAGGCTCAAGAAATTGCCACGGAACAAGAGAAACAGATATGGCAGTCAAAAGGGGGAATTTTTGACACCCCCTCGCAGATGTGGTTCGGGCCCAATAAGAAACCCACTCCATGGGTCACAAGGCCACTTTCCCCTTCCTAAGGGACCCTTTGAAGTATGGCAATTGGACTTTGTCCAAATGCCACCATCTCAAGGATATAAATACATCTTGGTAATGATTTGCA
>NW_025800283.1:0-8598 GCF_021613505.1 Equus quagga | reverse complement strand
GGTCAGACAACTTCAGAATGCAGACCACTGAGCCAGACGACTGACCTGTCCCCTGCAAACAAGGCCACGTCACCACCACCACAGACAACCACAAAAAGGTGAGGAGATATTTTTGGTCCCAAAGGACTAAAAAAACACAATAACATAATCCTTTCAGTCCTTAGGAAGCGAAAATATCTCTTCTCCTCTTTGTGGTCGTCGTCTTTGTGGTGGCACTGACTGTTGGAAGAAAGGTCAGTTGTCTTGTTCAATGGTCTACGTTCTGCAGCTGTCTGATAACGACCTCATGATGAAATTCAACCTGCACATTCTCAACAAGAACACTGCGCGGTTACTGCTGTCTGCTCCTAGCACAGCCCTGCTGGTGGCAAAGAACGTCCGGATCGACACGTTGTCTTTGCCCACTTGCTCCTGATTCTGGTTACGTAGGGGATGGGAATGGAGAGGAGCGAGGGTTAAGGTCTCTCAGAACCGTGTGTGCATCTAGGCATTGGGCTCCTTCGTGATGTCCCACAACTGGAGGCTGAGGGGCTGGGATTGCTCCCATCGAAGCAGGCTTTTGGAGTAAACATCGTGCAGAGTGGTTTGTGCTTGTGATGTGGATTCTCAGCAAAGGATCCCTCTGGTGTTCTGTTTGGGCTGGAGCTGGATTGGCTGTTTTAGATGTGTTGCATCAAGTGGAAAAGAGACTTTTCATAATGGGGTTTCTTCTTTTCTTGGTTTCGGAAGTCCTTGGTATCTGAGAGAGAGAGAAAAAACAAGCCAGTGTGAGTCTTTGTCAGGTCCTGCTGCGAGCTGAGCCTGGAGGGCTGGCTACATGGTGACAGAGGCCAGGAGCCAGCTGAGCTCCTACTGGGAGGAGGAGCTGAAGGGGAAAGGGAGATCCAAAGTTAGAAGAAGAACCTCCCTAAACTTCCATCCAGTCTGCGGTGCAGGATCCAGGGAGCCCTGTCCTCGCCCACCAGGAGCTGGTGACGTCTGAGCTCAGAGCTGCTGCAGAGCCTTAGCCAGATCCCCACCACCCTGTGCTCAGCACCCACTTCACTCCTGAATCCCGTTCGTCTGGAGCAAAGGGATGGTTGTCTCACACCTCCCAGGGAGGGATGTGCTCAGCATCCATCACACATTCAGAAACAGACTGCTGTGGGAAGGAGGGGACCCTTGGCAGAGAGGCACGCCCTCTTTCTCTCTCTGTCCCAGCACTCTGAGGAGGAAGGGCAGGCGATGGGAAGAGGTCCGGCATGGAAGAGCCTACAGGGACCTCAGAATATATCCAAATCCACTTCCACCTTCTGCAGATGAGGAGTGGGGATGCCAGGGGGCTCAGGCCTAACTAAAGCCACCTGAGCTGTTATTGACAACCCTGGGGCCAGAACTCAGGCCTCTCCCTTTGTGTCCATTTCGGGGAAGGTGAGAGGAAAGGCTCCAGTCCGGAGGTGTCGACAGGAAGTAGATACTGTTGGGTCACCTTGGCTGGACGAGAGTAAGGCTTTACAGAGAAATGTTCTCCCGAGGGACTGAGGAAGAACCCCACAAGGGGAAACGCACAATGGAATTAGCAAAAAAACAGCAAGGAGTATAACCATGGACGCACTCGTTTTCCTTCAGTCCTCCTGTTGATTCCACACGAGGATACACCTTAGGGCATTGCTAGGAATATTCTCAACGTCTAGACCAGAAAGTCTCTGAAGGGGATGCAGAAGGCAACTGGTTTGACTAGGTTCTCTTCCACCCGCCCTTTGATTCCCCCAAAGCACTCCCTCGGGAAAGATTCCTTTTTAAGATTTACCCCGGTGTAAAGAATGGCATAAAGAAGCATAAACCTAACTCTTTTTCCTAACGTTCAATTTATTTACTATTATATTTTCTTTAGGGGAATGAATATAATGGTTCTCTTTGAGGATTTTACTTAATGACCAAAATTGATCAATAGTAAAATTTTCCAACTGTAGCGCCAAACCCATTGGGCTTGATTTCAATTTGATGGACTGTGAACTTCACATTTTACATTATAAATATGAAAGAAGGGACTGGCGTGGTGACACAGTGGTTAAGTTTGCACCCTCTGCTTGGGTGGCCCGGGGTTCCCGGGTTCAGATCCCAGGCATGGACAGACACCCCACTCATCAAGCCATTCTGTGGCAGACTCCCACATACAAAATAGAGGAAGATTGGCACAGATGTTAGCTCAGCTACAATCTTCTTCAAGGAAAAAGAGGAAGATCAGCAACAGGTGTTAGCTCAGGGCCAATCCTCCTAACCAAAAAAAAAAAAGGAAAGAAGAGAAAAAAATTAAAGAAAGTACTAAATTCTGTTATTTGTAATAGGGAGGTATTGTTACCTGTAAACTGAGTTTCTATGTAATGTTTATTTCTCATTTTATCTTGTATTCTAAAAAGTTGGAGAACGTCTTTTCCAAGTAGAGTTCTTCTAAGTCTAATCCATTCATCTACCTCTTTTTCTTCTTCATTTTCTGGCATGTTATACAGATAGTACAGTTGAGAGAGGAATACAATTCCATCAAGGACTGATGGGTACTCAGACATTTCACTGAAGCACTGACACATTTGGCACATTTCTATGCTGAACCTGAGGTCATAGGAGACAAAGGCTTCTTCTTATCTCTAGCTGCATAAAAACTACTTGAGAACTTTCTAAAAATGCTGAAGCCCAAACCCCACCCCAGACCATTTCAATGAGAATCTTGAGTTGTGAGGTCAAGGGATTCATCTAAATAAAAGTCCCCAGTTGCTTATTACATGGCAGTACTACTGCCAGCTCCGAGGAGGCCCTGAGGTGGGGACACTCGGTCCCTGGAAGCCCCATGCAGACCAGCCAAGGGCTGAGGAGAAACCCGACCCCAGGCCAGTCCAGCACCCCCACCCAGGCTCTCAGTGAGGTTTTTTTCTTTTTAAAGATTTCCCCTGAGCTAATATCTGTTGCTAATCTTTTTTTGTTTTCTTCTTCTCCTCCTTAAAGCCCCACAGGACGTAGTTGTATGTTCCAGTTGTAGGTCCTTCTAGTTCTGCGCTGTGGAACGCTGCCTCAGCATGGCCTGATGAGCAGTGCTAGGTCCGTGCCCGGGATCTGAACCGGGAAAACCCTGGGCTGCTGAAGCAGAGTGCGTGAACTCAACCACATGGCCATGACCCAGCCACTCGTTTAGTTTTTATAACCGGGACTCTTTCTCCTCAGTTTCAACACTTCCTATTCACATGGAGAAGTCCAGGCTTAAGGGTTGTCCTAGGTCGGGTTCCCTAACACATACAGGAGGAATATCCATGTGCAAGTGATCCGTTTGGACAATGCTCCCAGAAGAAAGAGGCAGTGGAGTTGGGGAAGCAGGGAAGGGAAGGCAAAGAAGCCAAGAAAGTGTGTGATTTCAGACAAAGCGCAATGTGTTCAGTGGCTCAAAGATGCTTTGTGATGAGGAGGACCATGGGGCCGGGCTTCCCCCTGGCTAAGAAGAAAGGTGAGAGGGAATATCAGGACAGCAGCAGTGGAAACACAGCAGAGGTCAGAGTGCACACAGGAGACGGAGATGGAAGGGCCTGGCACAGTGGCAGCCCCCACGGAGGACAGAGGTGAGACCAGACAGAGGTAGCACCAGATGTTGAACAGAACAAACAAGGGAGAGAAAAAGGAGCAGGAGACTGAGCTATAAGCTTAGACAGAGAGCACTGAGGAATAAGTGCATCTGAGAGCCCCGGATGGGCTCACCTCTGGACCCTAAGCTTGAAGGCCAGGGAATCTGCATGCTAGTCTCCACTTGCTGAGCCGCAGTTTTCTTTCGAGAATCCTCTGTTGAATGACAATTGAGGCATCAATGTGGCCAATGACTTGACACCCCTGCTTGCTGGCATTCGAACACTCAAGAGCATCACCCTTCAGCCTGGGAGGGGTCTTCATCCTGAGGGATGCGTCCAAATCCAGCTCTGAAAAGAAAACCACAGCCAACAGGATCCACAGTTATTCACGACCCACAGTGACTTACTCCCCAGCCGAGAGCGACATCGAATAAGGAAAGTGGCTTGAACAACGGCCATCTGAAAGTCCGTGGGGGTGAGGTGAAGCCAATGCAGACAGTGAGATTTTCTTTTTTGTGGATCTTTCTTACAGTGCTCGGTGGTGATGAGATGGTCAGGAGGCAAACACACTCCCATTTGCCAAAAGATATCAAGAAAAACAGAATTGATAAAGACAGTGTCTCAGTAGAGAAGACAAAGGGAAGGAAATCACATGGACAGAGGTTGTCCTACTGGCAGGAAGGAGATTGTAGAGATCACGCAGTACCAGAGTGCACGGTAAAACATAGCAGAGAAAAAACTGGGGGAGGGTGAAAGCAGGGGAGTTTACAAAACTTGCATATATATATGTCATATATGTACCCTATACAAGGTACACACAAAATACACAGAATGTATGACATAATATATAAATACATCTCTGCATATGTGTTCTTTTCTCTAATGGAACAGATGAATAAATAGGGATTTGGAGGCATTGAATATGACATTCTAATCACTATTCTGGTCAGTTGAAATTGGAAAAAATTTAGAAGTGCAAGAAGAAGGAGAAACCCTGTGGCGAGAAACAGATGACCCGTGGAACACCAGGAGGAGGACGGTGAGGATAACACACAGAGCATTGATGGAATCTCCAGAGAAGGATCGCTTACATTCCCCCAAATTCCTCTGTGGAAACCGGATCCCCAGTGTGATGGTGTTTCGAGGTGGGGCCTTTGGGCGGCAGGGCCCTCATGAATGGGATTAGTGCCCTCATAAAGGAGACCCCACAAAGCTCCCTTATTCCTTCCAGCACGTGAGGATGGCACGAGAAGACAGTCTCTGTGAACCAGGAAGGGGGCTCTCCCCAAACCTCGAAGGTGCCAGCGCCGTGATGTTGGACCTCTCAGCCTCCAGAACTCCAATAAATAAATTTCTGCAGTTTCTATGTCACCCAGTCAATGGAATTTTTGTGCCAGCAGCCTGAATGGACTAAGAAACTATCGTTGGCCAAAAAACCTGGCGTGGAGCCTGGTTTCCTGCTCAGGCCCCTGTGGAAAGTGAGCAGGAAAGAGAGCGACTAGGCCAGTGAGGCTGAGTCTTGGCTGGGATTGGGGAAGCCAAGGAGAAGGAAAAAGAGAGGCTAGAGGGTGAGAAGACAACTCAACAGCCCAAGATCTGACGGCACTTGTCAGGGCTACGCCTCCCCTGAGCCTCACTGAGACTTTCTGTAGGACCTGTCCATGAGCGACAGGGCGCCCCTTGTTGCCCCACCTCCGCTTGAGAACATGGGTCTCTCCTCCTTCCTCAGAGGACACCGTCACCTGAAGGATGAGCACCAGGCAGCTCCAGGGCCCAGGAGGAGATGCTGAGAGTGGTGGAGGTTGAGGAGGAGCAAACCCAGAGGAAACGGATGTCAGGGTCTGGAAGCTCAGTTGTAAGCAACCCCTCAGGATCCTGAGGAGGAAAACACTGAGGACATGGACTTAGAGATGAGTAGAGATGGTGAATTAAATAGAGTCTCCTAAAAGAGACACTTGTGCACTTTAAGGATGAAGGTGGCCCTTTCCATGAATCAGAGGGAAAAACGTGAAGAATAGAGGAGACTGAGCCGTGCACCAGTGTTTCCATGGGGACTGAACGTGTCTACGGCAGTGTTACTGGGGGCACCTAACAGGAAAACTGGCCTGATGATGGATCCTGAAAGGAGAGGGGAAAATGGGCAAACGTGCCTTTCTGACAGAGAAGGGAAGATGGGGTCCAGAGAGAGTGGAGACCATCAAGACTGCTCTGCATCAGACGGAACAAGGCACGCGGAATCATTTTGTAAGTGTTAAAGCACCACAAAGATACGGGGGTAGATTTGAGATACTCATAGTTGTTATCAAGCAACAAGACACTGTGGAAATGATGTCCTTAATACTCCCAAGAGTATTAACGCAGTATGAGTAAGAGTATGGAATGCAGACCTAATTCTCAGGGGATTCAGATGAGGGAATTGGGATGTAAATACCTAAGAGATTAAACAACCTGGCCAAGGGAAACAGCCAGTAAGATGCAAACCCGGGACCTGAGGCAGAGCTGATCCTAAAGCCCAGGCTCTCACCACCTCGCTCTCTCAGAGCCTCACGGGTTTCAACCTGACCTGAAGCGAGCATGGGAGAGGCCCCATTGTCGCCTCCCCACAGCATGGGAGAGGCCCCATTGTCGCCTCCCCCCACAACCCTGTGACGCCCAACACGTGGACTAGAGCTCCCTATTCTTTTCTTTCTTACCTTGGAATAGTGAACCTCGGTTTCCAGAAACACTGTTGGCTGCAAAGCTCCAGGTGGTGAAGGAAAGACCAAGCGTGGCTTTGCCATCCCCGCAATGGAACTGGTCCAGCTGCAGCCCCAGATAATTGCTCCCCCAGCTGCTTGGCTCCAGCGGTGCTTGTGAACTTTGCATCTCTGTCCTTTGGAAACTCAAGTTTCCACTCAAAGGCCCTTGCTGACAAGCCTCCCAGGAAGGAGCTGAAACAAGAAGTGGTTTCAGTAGGACCAATCCGAGTTTCCCGTTGCTAAGCTCTCCCAGACCGCCCATTTCAGAAGTCCCTGCTTGTCAGTGGTCTCAGGAAACAAACTCAGACTTCATGTCTATGAAGGAGATGTCACCATGACCTGTGTGCCTGGGGAGGCCGAGATGGCAGGTGCCCAGGCTGCAGTGGCCCTGAAGTGGACAATCACCCACTGGAGTCCAGAGGGCTTTGCGTGGGCAGATGAGGTCATGCCTATTACTCTGTTATTAGTAACCTTAGTCCAGGAGCCTACAGAGAAGGTTCTAAAGAGGACTCAGGACATGGGGGAGAAAGAGTTGCTGGTGTCTACCCAGAAGAATATCAGAGGAAGGGAAGAAGTATGGTCCCAAGGCTTCTGTTTCCAGTAAGAAGGGAGTTGGCAAACTGTAGACCAAGTTTGGAATCTTTGCAAAGTTCTGGAGCCTTTTGACCTTCCTTTTCTGTAAGTTTTGGCTGCCCTTCACCCACCCACACATATATATATTCTTTTGTCACTTGGTGGGCGGGGCGGGGCAGGTAGTAGCAGCCGTAAGTAATGTAGCAGAGGTCTGAGACCCTTATAAGAAACTTAGGGGCCAGAGGTGCTACAGCATCAGGCTTTGTGTGGTTCTTCAGGGATGTAATATGGTGCACAGTCCTTATGTTACACACTCTTCCAGGGGGTCTGCGCTTTGGTCCCTAATCCAACATGTTTCAATTTCTTCTGTGAAATGAAAATCTATTCTCAGAAAGAGGGCTACCCAAAGACCTGAAATAGCCTCAGACCAGTCCAGGTCAGGCTAAGGCGGATCATAACCCCCAGGGCCTTCTCCACACCACTGTGGGTTCCCCTTTCTCCTCCCCTCTGCACATCCTCATTGCCACCAATGTTTGTTTTAAATGTTTCGTAAAAATCTCATTTGGGATGGTGTTACCATGTAGATTCCTGACAACACACTCTATGAGACTCTCATCCTTGACACCTGGATCCATGAATCTCCTTCTGCTTCTCTGATCCTGTCCTCTCCACACGATCAAACGTCTGAATAATCCAATCACCCACAAGTCCTGTTCTCATCATGGTCCAACTCTACGCATGCAGACTCCTCCCCCTGCCTTTGTAGTCCTTCTGTCCTGTGGCCTCATGTTCTTCTTTGCTCATAAGTTAGACGAGGGTCCTATCAGGCACACTGGTTGTTGACATTTCCATGAGATTAGAACACTAAGACGTGACTCATGCTTGAAGCTCTAACCCACACATGGAAGAAGTCACTGAGCCTACACAAAGGATGAAACCCATGGCCGTCTATGGAGGAGGGGAAACCAGAGCCAGAGCTCTGGCTTCACTGAAACCAAGGGGCACAGGCAGGATGCGGCGTCCAGGATCTCGTTTTTAAATCTTCAGAGGGAGGTAGTCACCCCAGAGGAAGTAGTGCATCAGCTTTGAACCCCAAATCATGAGAACAGACCTCCAGAATAATTGAGTAAAACTGCTCCACGTGTGGATGGGCAGAGAGGAGTGGGAGACACTGCTCAGGAAATGCAATTAGCAAAAACTGCAGGAGATGACATGCGTCATCTTAAAGAAAGAGGTCTGACACATACCTACTGTGCCCCTGCTGTAGTGCTGGCTGTGAGGTGGTCATGATCCCTTCTCTCTCCCACCTGGGGAAAAATGGCTTGCAGATGCCACTGAGGGACAGGCTGAGAGGGACATAGCTAGGGACTAGGGTGACAGCACAGCTCCCAAGCCCTCCTGAAATCTGTACTTAAAACTCGGTCCGAGAGCCTGCAGAAAGTATATCTCTCTACCTGGCCAGCCATGGTGAGCTTAAAAAATATGGAGGCTAACTGGGAGACCACTTGGATTTATCTGCTTTCTAATGGGAGTACTCACTGGCTGCCTCCAGAGTCAATCTGACTTGAGGCTCATCACACAGAAAGGCAGTGCTTCTGAGGGGTTCCCCAGAGGCAGACAGATCACGAGGACTGGAAGGAGTCGAATTCTGTTCACCTGATGGATCTTGAAGGATTTCATTCACAATCTCCTTCTCCAGC
>NW_025800282.1:0-21579 GCF_021613505.1 Equus quagga | reverse complement strand
GACTAAAACTACCATAGAAGGAATAAGAGCAACAGCAAAAGATTTTCAGGCTCAGGCCAAGGATGTGATTTAGAAATGGGAGCAAGATTTTGAGGGAATAAAAGGAGAAGAAAGATGAACTCAAAAGGTGTGTCTGGTAAGGACAGCTATGAGGAACAGGATTTCCGGGGAAGAAACGAGCAGTCATGACGCTCTCACACTCACCAGGGGAGAGGAGTTGGGAACAGTGTCCCGCAGTTTCCTAGGAAAAGGAAGGGGGAGGGGCCCTGCCCCTTTGCGGGAGGAGACCCCACAGAGCCGGCCAAGTGCTCCATGCCTTTGATGGAGGCCACCGGTCACCCAAACCGCCTAGAACAGCCCTTGCCACGCGATCCAGCGACATGCGCTGCAAAACGTCCTACATCTAAGGTGGGTGGGAGAATGACGTCTTTACTTGACTAATTTCTTCAAGAAATGTAGCTTTTCCGTCTGAATGTGGGCATATGACAGTCCTGTCACTTTGTCACCAACAGAAATTTCTGATTCTTAGGATATCACACGATGGTAGTGTAGCTATCTCCACACAATTCTTGGACTCCAGGTCTTCTGGCGCTGGCGCGGTTAGACAAGGGAGAAGAGCCCAGGCTGCGGCAGCCTGGGGCTAGAGAGACCTGGCAGAGAGGACCGGCGCCCGCCTTTCGTTGGGTAATAGGTGGGCTGGTTCATCTGTCAGATGAAGGGAGGGTGGTCAGGCCCCGCGAGGGACACCGGGTTTTCACTGATCCCAGGTCCTTTTAAGCTATATTTGTCCTGCACGTTCTCTCTTAACTAGATTCTCTCTTCACCTTGTCCTCAATCTCTCGACTTTAAATCAGACGTGGAAAAATCCTGCCTAAATTCCTAAGGTTCACGTTGGTTACTAAAAGGATTCGGTGGAAAGAATCTGTTTTTTCTTTAAGGGTGAAAACAAGTTGTGGAGTTTCAGAGCCTAGATATCTCACAGAGAACATAACCTTTCTTTCTGAGGCTGGGTGTTTACAGCTGCTCCTCCTGGAAAGCTGGTATCAATCCCCTTAAGCCAAATCGCCAGGAACACACTTCTTCTTCAGCAAGTTCGGTCTTTTATTCCTTGCAGCCAGAAAGAACACACCCCACGATCTAAGAAAGAGGGCGTTACAAGGAACGTGTTAGAGGATTTGGGCTTTGGCTGGGTGATGTGGGGAAGGATGGAAGGAGGCAGGGTTTGTTCCATACTGAATACTGTTGTCAGCAGGGGCAATTCTATGAGTGGACTAACGAAGTAACAGCCATTTCCTTAGAAAAAGAGGAGGATGCTTGGGATTTTGTAGGTTGCATAGTGACCTTGTCTTTGCCTGTGGCTGGACAAAATTATGAGGTAGCCTTGTTTTGTCTCATTTTATGCAAGTCTGAGAGTAATCTTGTCTGAGGTTGATATTCTGGATGTGAGATGGTTTATTTCCAGCATGAGAACAAAACGGTCAGGCTGTGAGTGTCAGATCAGTTCAGGGCATCAGAGGCTGGTATTTTTCTTTCTCTCTGGAAATCCCTCAAATAAAGAACCAGGAAAGAGAGCACCCTGGTCTCACAAGCTTTAGGTGCAAAGCTGACTGGGTAACAGTGTGATGTTGGCTAAGTTTCTTGAATTTTCTGTGGCTCAATTTCTCACTTAAAAATGGGTGAAATAGGAGTTCTTCCCCGCTGCGTTGTCCTAGGTTTAAATGAGATGTGCAGGGAAAGCATTGAGCCCAGTGCCTGGCACCGAGTAAATACTCAGTACATCTTAGCTCTTCCCAGTCCATCCCCATCTGCATTGTTGTTACCTGCCTTGTTTTTTCAAACAGCTTCAGACCCTGTCAGGGTATGGATGGACCACTATAAATAAGTGTTCTCCAATTGATGGCCGTGGACTTCGTTCCAGTGTTTTACAAACGATGCTGCATGGGACATCTGGATGTCTATATCTGTATCTATCATTGCTTGTGTAAGTATTGCTCTAGCATCTGTCTCTGGAAAGGGAAGTGCTGGGTTTAGAAATACATTTGTACATGTATAGTTTTGCTAAATCCTGCCCTACTGCCTTGCAAACAAGCTTTACCACTTCATATTCCCACTCATTTAAGAGAATATTCTTTTCTCCACCCTCTTGCCAACACTCGGTAGCATCTGTCCCTACCATCTATTTTTGTCAACGATTAAACCCTTCCTGAGAGAGTTCCTCCAATAAGTTTATGCTCATTCGTCTGACTTCACCGACATCCTGGCAAAGCTGAAATCCATATGATTTTTCTCTGTTCTCTTCTATGTTATGACTGCTCTGTTCTCTCAGATAATCTGGGCCAAGAGACGTGCAAACATATCCCTCCTCCTGGGTGGATGCTGTTGCCTGTTGGGTTTGCACACTGTCCTGGATTTTGAGGGTGAGGGCCTGGTTCATAGATGAGGTTTGAGGTTGCGTTCCCCTGAGTTCCACTGAGAGAGTCCAGGCTGCAGGGCATTGGGAACTCGCTAACCCTAAGGAGTGAGGTGTCCATGACTGGAATCGAGCAGAAGAACACTTGGAAAATAGAGACCTGTAAGTTGAAATTTTCGTTAGAAATGGAGTTCCAAAAATAGAACTGTTCTTTATTTCTAGTCCGAATAGGAGGAGAGATTGCATTCAATGTAAAGAATGTGTTTGGGGAACTTAATATAGTGGCTGTTCTATTGCTCTCCTTGAATTGGTTCACCTGTGCCGGGAACTGGTACTTGCTATAAAACCTTGTCTGGTGAGTTCAGAAGAACAAGGAGCTAAAACATGATCTGACTTAGAAAATAGAGGTAGATGATGGATTCGTAGAGAATGTTATGGGGAGTTAAGTATCGTAGCCTCTTCACTCTTCTAGAGATTTGGTTGGTCCCATTAAAGAGACATTCCTCCAGCGCCTGAAATGCCCTTCATAGTGTCCTTCCTGATACAAGGGTTTGGGAACAGTCATAGGAAGGGGAACACAAGATTTACACGGCACAAGGTTTTTACTGTGGTGCTTTGGTCTTTTTTAGTTTATGGGCATTAGCATACGTGTTTTGAAAATTAAAAAATCAGCAGAATAGAGACAAGCATCTGAATTAGTTTTCTAATGCTGCCTGTTAACAGATTACAAAAACAGTGGTATAAAACAACACACATTTGTCATCTCTCAGTTCTGTAGATCAGAAGTCTGGAAGGACAGGACTGGATCCTCTGCCCACAGAATCGATTGGTGTGTCCTCTCCCTCTGAATAGGTCTGATATTGACCCTGTTGGGGTTCTGACTGTCTCCCATGAGGGCCTGCCCTTGCGATCTCATGCTCCTCTGGGATCCTCTTTATTGACCTGATTTCTCTCCGTCGTGATCTCTTTCCGCTCCCCTGGGCGGCTTAGGAGAAAGCCTAGAACTGTGGAGCCCCAGAACTGACCTCCGCCCTCTCTTTCTCCAAGAGGAGAAGAAAATCACAGAGGTCTTCAGACAGAAATGACCCAGATGAGGGTTGAGATCCCCAGTGATTAGAGCAGAGAGAACCTAAAGGACAGCGGAGGCACTCTAGAAGCCCCGACTGTGGAAGCAGGGTCCTCTTTGTGTCCCACGTCAGGTGAGAACCCTTCCTGGAAAGGGGGACACTTCCCACACAAAGGACACCTTGGACAAGGGACTTACCGTGCTCCAGCTGAGTCATTCTTGCTGCCCCTAGAGCTTTTGGAGGTTTCCATCCTAGATTGTTTGTTTAATGGTGGGGCTCTTTCCTTGCATGAGATTGTCCTTGGAATTTTTTTCGGAAGTGCAGTTTTTTGGGCCTTAACCACAGACGTTTTCAACAAGCGCCACACTGTCTCGGATGTGGATGTCTTTAGCTATGAAGCTGGTGGCCACGGATTGGAGCCCTGTCTACTGCATGATATCTCATTTAATCATCCACCACCACTCTGGTGGTCAATGCTGCCTTCTCTCTTTCACATTCTACATTCTCCTCCATTATACATGAGGTAAATACACTCAAAGAGGGTAATGCAATCCTCCACGCAAGCATTCTGGGTCCGTGGTGGAGCTGGTCTTTGACCCTCTGACTGCCTTTCCCAAGGCCGTGCTTCTATTGCTTCAACACAGACCTGGGATAGGGTTTGCCTGCAGGTGTGGTTGGGACCAGAAGACATCAGCGAAAGTTAGTTATTCCTGGGAACTCTTATTTATCCACTTGGCAAGTATTTCCTGAGAGGTTTATCTGGCGGGCTCTTGTGGAGGCCCTGGGGAGATGGGGTGGACAAGGCAGAGAGCGCGCCTGCTCTCAGGAAGATGATCTTCTGACACAGGAGCTAGACGTTTCACAGATGCTCCCATAAATACATTTTCTTTTTAAAGATCGGTGCCTGAGCTAACAACTGTTGCCAATCTTTTTTTTCTCCTTGCTTTTTCTCCCCAAATCTTCCCAGTACATAGTTGTATATTTTAGTTGTGGGTCCTTCTAGTTGTGGCATGTGCGACACTGCCTCAGCATGGCCTGATGAGCGGTGCCATGTCCGCACTCAGGTTCCGAACCAGTGAAACCCTGGGCCAACAAAGCAAAGCCTGCAAACTTAACCGCTCGACCACAGGGCTGGCCCCCCTAAGTACATTTCAATGGTCGCTGTGATAAATTGTACTTAATACTTGCGTGTGCTGGTCTCATTGTGCCAACTCGACTTGAAAACTGACTGAGTATACATGAGGAGACTATAGAACTGTGATAAAAGAATTGTCCCCGACAAGGTCCTTCAGAGATTTTCGTTTTAACAGTGGAAATACTGATGTTTGATCCAGTGTCCCTTCAGATTCAGAGGTGGGTTCCTGGAGGGTGTGGTAGGTGCTTTTGCACATGGAATCTTGTGGCCGATGCTTTTGTGGTGCCTCTGCCGCCGTCAAGTGGTGAAGGATCCTGGGAAAATCTGCTGTTCTCTCTGGGCCTCAGTTTGCTCATCAATAAGATAAGGTTGTTATTCAAATTCTCAACATCCTTTCCTGCTCGGTTTTCTCTAAGTGCATGGAGGAATGAGTTGTGTGTTAAATGTGCCCTGGGAACTGCAGCCAAGAGCCGACCTTGGTCCCTTCTCTGTTTGTCTCCAGCAGGAGCCTGAGCTGAGCTCACGGGTTGAAAACACAGAACTGAGAGAGCGGATGGAAGAAAGAAAATCAGCAGGTTTGGAGGCTGAGAACAACCCAAAGAATGGTCAGGTACTGGTGGAGCAGGTGGTTGCCAAAGGAGGTGAGAATCAGGCCAAGTTGAGTTCAGAAAAGTCACGGGAAACTGAGGAATGCGTACAGCATCACCCAGCTCCGCATGAGCAGGCCTGAGCTGAACAGCGAGGACTGGGAGAGCAACTTACTCCACGGTGAACCTGTGCACCTGCCAAGGAGATCCAAGGATGGATCGGGGTTGGTTTCTCCTTCTGGGAAGCACCAATTCCAAGAAGAGGAGGAAGCGACCATGAGGCTCTGGCGTAGACCCCGCAGCCTCCACCTTGGGGCTGCCCTCACACTGGATGCCCTCGCAGTAAGTGTGGGCTTAGAGGGGTAAATGATGTTTGAGGAAAGGCTGGAGATGTCCGTTCTTACATTAAACAGTTGTGCCCTAAAGCCAGGAGGGCCATGGCTAGGGAACCCTTGCATCTGAATCAGTGATCCTAATAATGTTCTTCTGTATTTATGTTGAGAAAGGCTTCACACACAATATGTCTTAAATATTTGTTGAGAGCTTATTTTCCCCTATGCTGTGTTAAGAACTTGGAGTTCAGAAAAGAGTGAGATTTCCCTGAGGAAATCAGAGCAGTGAGAGGAAGAATACCATGTGGTAGCTCTCGTAAGCTTGGGTGTCGTGGCAGCCCAGAGGATGGGAGGGAAGGCCGAGGACATCTCTTCCTAATGACAGGGTGAACCATTGAGTGGAAGCCCTGAGGACAGTCCCGTCACCAGCAGAGCTGACCCCAGGTGAGTGTCATAGGGCCTAGAGAGTGCAGGGCAGGCTCCTCTCTAAGGATGGGCATCTGCTACATCCTGAGAGAGAGCAGAGCATTCCTGACAGGACGTTTGGGACAAGAATGTAGTGAGATGATGATTTGCAACCACCTTGATTCGATCAGTGAACGAATGTCACGAGAGCCTCGTCAGGGCTTGACTTGGTGCTGGGAGCCATGAATACAGAGATGAAGAAAATATTCCAGCTTCACAGAGCTCTCAGTCTAGGAACCAGGAAGTCATGAAAAACGTAGTGGTAGTGGGTCATTGCAGGAAGTGGCCAGTGCTGCCTTGGGATGACCTCGCTGGTTGTCCTTCTCCCCTTTCTGTTTCTTCCAGCAGACAGATGACCTTTCCTGGCCCAGTGACCTAGGACCTCAGCCAGATTTCAGCCTCTCGGGATACAAGCAATCAGGCTCCATGTTGGCTCCAAGCAGTCAACACTACCAATGCCACCAGAGAAAACTGCTGATCTCAGTAGTTACTGTCTATGTCCTGGCCAGCTGGAGAAATAAAGAGGCAAGTCTAACTAGGCTTTTTCTTTCATTTTAATTTTTTTCTTTTATTTTTAATGAGGTAACATTGATTTATAACATTCGACAGATTTCAAATATCCTTCATTATTATTCGACTTCTGTTTCCATGACATTATTCACCACTAAAAGTCTAGAGAATCTCCTCCAGAGAGTGTCCTGGTGACCAACCGTCATAGTTGAGTGTCCCAAATATTGGCATGGGCCTCCTTCCTGTGTTTCATTTCACAGATCTTATTTACATAGTAGCCGTATCAAGAGAAAAAACAGAGAGATGGACTCAAAATGACTGAACAATGTGTGATTCGGCAATGAATCTCAAAAACTTTCAAGATCCCACTCAGAGAGTGATGTTTTCGGGAATACAATCCATGGTTGGGGTGTAGTGTCATGTAGTGAGAGAAAATCAATTGCATTTAGCAGCACTCACTGACTTGTAAAAACAACACCTTCCCCAAATGACCCAAATGATGACTGCATAGACCAAATAACGAAGAGAGCCACTGATTTCCACTGATCTTACAGAAGCAGGAGGTCCTTCATGCGCTTAAACAAGCCGGGAAAACGGCTGGGTCTCTAGGGCCACGAAACAAAACAAATCCCACTGTGGGTGCCGTAAGAGGCAAAACAGATTTTATGGCAGTGGCCGCAAGAT
The DNA here is from genome assembly GCF_021613505.1 of Equus quagga. Lineage (NCBI taxonomy): Eukaryota > Metazoa > Chordata > Mammalia > Perissodactyla > Equidae > Equus > Equus quagga. The sequence goes on along the minus strand of NW_025800282.1, from coordinate 14,389 downwards.
GGCAGAGAAAATGGCTTGAGGCTTTTGGAGTCGCAAACGAGTTGGCTCAGAAGAACAGGACATCTTAGAAAAACATGTTTGGCAAAATTTTGGACCCCGTGGACACTAAATGTTTAGCCAGGGATCTGCGGTCATTCTGTCTAGAATTCATTCTGTATTCTCTTGGACCAACAGTCACTTTTACAAAGGAGGTCAGGAAGCTGCACATCAGCACACACACCTGAAATGGAAACGGTGTATTTTTTCAAAAAAGCCAGGACAACAGAGAAGTTATTTCTCATTTCCAAATTGGAGTTTTTGACCTAACTGAAGAATTGACTGCCATAGATATTAACTACTCATGATGCTCACAAATATGCTGACTTAAAGAGAGTATGATAACTTTGATAAATAGCAATGGAAAACAACTGCTTTTACTGTTAGCACACCGTCCTCCAGGAATGTCCGTGGAAGTAGTGAGCGACATTACAACACCTGAACGCCCAACAGCAAACAGGTCAAAGAAGGAGGAGACAGTCAGCCCAATGTATAGAATTACGTGTAACGTACACAACTGTGAGTTGGTTGGTAACAAACCAATGGGAGAAGTCTATGTTTATATCGACTCCCGGGTCCTGTCAAATGGGCAGAGCGTTGGGAAACAAAACATTGGACTGTACAAAGAAAGTCAGTTTGGACACTGCCTTTAGAAAACGATTAAACAGATATAAAGAAAACACATCTAAAGGTGTTTGTGAGCCATGTTTTAGCCCAGCAAGAATAAGCTTTAGGAGAGATCCATAATGACAAATAGATGCTTTGGTCTTTCAGAGACAAGTCGTCTGACCCACTGGGAATGAGACCTGTGAGTCATCCAGGTGAGCAGGCTTTACATGACTGGCTGGAAAGCTCAGTGACTGAAGAGAGAACTGAAATATGATGCACACACCAGTCATGGCGTAATTTGGACGGAAGATCTTTCACCCTCTTTTGGGGGGAACGAAGCTGGTGCAAAGGGACTACAGATTCTGTTGCAGCCACAGGGCTCCGATCCTTACAGACTGATGGGAGTGGACGCCTACTTCAGAGATGGTATAGGAGGCAGTGTCTAAGCAGGAACTTATGATATTTGAGGGCTATATCTTTGCATAGCGTTCGAAAGATTCTGGCAGGACATAATGCTGGAATAGATTATGGCAGACTAAATGAAATAACACGGGCGCAGACTGCCCCCTAAATCTCGCAACTGGCGTCGCAGCTGGATACAAGGACAAACTGGCAGCCTCACCCACCGAATGCTCACTTTTAAGGAAATCTTGCTGATGAACACACAAAACCTTTCACGTTCGTTAGTCCACAACAGCCCTCCTGCAAACACCTCCCGGCCGCAGGACTCAACATGGGTGTTGATTATCTTCTTTGGCCTGATGGTCAAACCTCAATTGATGTGAAGAAGATTCTTCTCACCTGGCAAGTACACAAGTCCCCAAAACTGTGGTCTCTGCCCGATCTGGCTTGATTCTGAAGCATTTGTTTCTAGCAGGATACGCGGTCAATATACAAAAATCTATTTCATGTCTATGTAATTCCAGTGCACAACTGAAATGTAAGAAATAATAGCGTCAAACAAACGAAAGTACAGGACGTTGGTGAAAGAAATTGATGACGACCTAAAACATGAAGACCAATTCCCTGTTCGTGGGTCAGAAGACTCATTATTTTTGAGATGTCAGTTTTCCCCAATTGGGTCTATAGATCCAACCCCAGCCAACTCAAATCTCAGTCAGCATCTTAGGGAGACAGGAATGATGTGATTCTAAATGAATATAAAATGACAAAGATCTAGCGTAGTGAAAACATTTATAAAATGAAAATACAATGTTGGAGGGCCAGCTCTACCTCATTTCAAGAACTATTAGAGAGTTATTTTGTTCAAAGCAGTACGGAATTGGTGTAATGTTAAGTCAACAGATCGATGGAACAGAACACAGAGTCAAAAAGTAAACTAATACCTATAATGAGACTGATTTTTTACATTTTTATTTATTTATTTATATTTTTCTTGAGTAAGAGTAGCCCTGAGCTAACATCCGCCGCTAACCTTCCTCATTTTGCTGAGAAAGATTGTCCCTGAGCTGAAATCTGTGTCCTTCCTCTACTTTATATGTGGGATGCCTGCCACAGCGTGGCTTGAGGAGCAGCGAGGAGATCGCCGCCCAGGATCCGAACCAGTGAATCCCATGCCACCGTTGGAGCACACGAACTTAGCTGCTACACCACTGGGCCAGCCCCAGGAGACTGATCTTTGGCAAATGCAAAAAGACACTGCAGTGGGGAAAGATAGTCTTTTCAACAAATGATAAAGAATGATCTTTTTCAAGCTTTTCAACTAGTGGTTGTTTATATCTACATGAAAAATACTTAAATAAATAGAATCCATGTCTCACAGGATATCCAAAAATTAACTCAAAATAGATAATAGATCTAAATGTAAACGTTAAAACTGTAAAACTTCGGAAGAAAACAAAGAGCAAAATTTTTGTGACTTTAGGTTAGACAAATGTTTCTTAGATTGATACAAAAAAACATAATCAATAAAAGAAAACATTGAGAAATTGACTGTCACAAAAATGAAAAACATTTGCTTTTCAAAAAACACTGGTAAGTGAATGAAAAGTCAAGCCACTGTGAATTGAAAATATTTGTAACTCACTTATGTCAGAAAGGACTTACACCCAGACTATACAGGAACTCTTAAAACCAAATCATAAAAAGGCAAACCAATTTTAAATTGGGTGGAAGATTTGTATAGTAATTCTGGAAATAGGCAATGTAAGCTATCCATCTTTCATCTACTTTTGTGAAATTGCTTTGATAATTCAAGATCATTTGCGTTTCCATATAAATTTCAGAATCAGCTTGTCAGTGTGCCAACAAACCTGCCGGAATTTGGAATGGGACTGTAATAGATCTGTGGATCCCTTTGGGGAGAATTGACGTCTAAAGCATCTTGAGTTTTCCAATCCACAACAAGTTTCTCTCTCCATTAATTGAGTTCTTTAATTTCTCGAAGTATTGTTCTGTAGTTTTCACTGGACCTTTCTTACACATATTTTGTCTGGTAAGATAATGCAGTGAGAGAATTGGTCAAAAGACTTGAGGAAATACTTCTCAAAAGAAGATATGCTAATGGCCAAAAAGCACATGAAAAGTTGCTCAACTCTGTCATCCGGGAAATAAATTCATCCTGCAATGGTTCCCATTCCCCATCCATCAGCATGACTAAAATTAAAGAGACTGGAAATACCACATGTGGTGAGGGTGCAAAGCAACTAGAAATCTCTTGCACTTGTGGGAATGAAAAATGGCACAACCACTTGGAACAGCTGCACCACAGGTAAACACACACCAGTCACGGAAAAGCCACTCCACTCCTAGGTGTTTACGCAATATGTTCACACAACAATCTGCACACGAATATCCACAATAGCTTTATTCATAATGGCCAAAACCTGGGAACTGCACAGATGTCCATTAATAGACGAATGTATAAATAGACACGATACAGCCAGACAAAGGAATACCCCTTAGCAATACAAAGGCATGAACTGTTCATGCGTGGAGTAACGTGGATGGATTTTAAAGTCATTATGCTGCATGAAGAAGTGCAGACATGAAAGAGTACATGTATGGTTCCATTATATAAAGTCGTTAAAAATGCAAACCCATCTGTAATGACCGTGTTGCCTGGGGCTGGGGGTTGAGGGAGTGATGGACTGCAAAGGGGCGCAAGGAAGGTCACGAGCTAATGGAAATGCCCTGCGTCATGACGGTGGCAGTAGTTTCATTAGCGTATAGTCCGTCAGATGCATTTAATTGTATCCTTTAAAGTGGTGCAGCCTATTGTACCTAAATTATACCTCAGCAGCGTTCATATCATAATCGGTTGTATTTCTCCATTCTAGCCATGAGTTACTGAGAACACAAAATTCAGTAAAACAGTATAAAGATTACCATCCACAATCATTAAATGCCTTAGAACACATATAATAAACACCCCTGAAAACTATGACTGAGAGAAATTAAAGAAGATCTAAATAACTCGACCCAAATCTATGAAATTCATAGACTGGAAGCTTCAATATTGTTAGAATGACAGACCAACATTATCCCAATTAATATTGCAGCAGGCATTTTTTGGGTAGATTTTCAAGCTAATTCTAAACTGTACATGGAAGTGAAAGTACCTAGAATAGCGAAGACAACCTTGAAGGAGAATTAAGTTGGAGGACACACTCTACTACATTTCAAAATTCACTTTAAAGCTATAATAATTACAACATTGTAATATTGGTGCAAGTAAACACAACACAAGCAAATCAATGTGAAAGAGTCAAGAGTAAAATATTTACCCACATACACACACAATTATTTGATTTTTTTTTAATAAAGTCACCAATACGTTTCACTGGGGAAATCAAAGACTTTTCCATAAAAAGTGTTAGAAAAAATGAATATTTATTTAAAAATAAGTTAATATGAAAAACCACGTCCAACCGTACATTGAAGTTAATTGGAGATGTGAAAGTTAAACCTATAAAGCCTTTGAAAAAAATGCGAATATTTTCATGAACCATGAAGAGGCAAAAATTTCTTAGGCACAATACCCAGGAACTCGCTATAGATGAAAAATGGATCAAAGTGGATTTCATAAAGTATCGATTCTTTAGCTTATCAGACATGACTATTTAAAAAGTGTAAAAGCAATTCATAGACTAGGAATAATTACTTGCAATACTTATATCTGATGAGGAACAGTAAATCCTATAAAGTCAGAAGGAAAATTACAAACAACCTCATTTATTAATGAGCAGATTAGAAAAGCCACTTGGCATAATAAGAGAGTCACTTGGCCAGTAAGCTTTGGAAAACCGAGATGGCAAACCACTACACAGCCTGCAGGATGGCTAAAATTAAAAAGACTGAGAATACTAAGTGTTGGGGACTATACTAGAGAGACTGGAAGTGTCCTGTATTTGGGGGGAAATGTGAAAGGATACAACTCCTTTGCGAGAGTCTGTGTCAGTTTCGACCCTTTCCCCAGGCAATTCTGTTCCTAGGTCTATGTACCCAGGAGACGGGGTATCTCCACAAGTGAATGTCCCCACCAAAACTCATATATGAATATTCACAGTTGCTTCATGCATAATAACCAAAAATGAATCTGTCCATCATCGGAAAAATGGGTAATGAAATTGTGCTATAACCATAAAAGAGAATATTTCTTGGCAAGTAAAAAACCAAGTTATTGACATGGTAGCCTGTCAAGATTGAACCTCCAAACCAGATATTGAGGGAAAGAACACAGAACGAAAGAGAGATACTGCATCATTGCATTTATAGGAAGGGCAAAAATAAGCAAAATTAATCTACGGTGAGAGAACGCAGAATAGTTTCTCTGTGGGGGATGGGTCTTGACTGGCAGGGAGTGCGATAGAAGTCTTGGGGGTGATGGAAAATGTTCTGTTTCTTGGTCTGGGTGGTGATTACACAAGGCCTGTGCATGCTAAATTCATGGAGCTGTACTCTTAAGTTTTGTGCATTTTCTTCTAGGTAAATTATACCTCAATAAAAAAAGTTAGCAATAAAAAAGAGAGATGATGACAGAGTAAAAAGAGTGACAAATGACAGAAAATGGATAATAAATGTTGGACGTAAAAATAATAAGAATCCCTTGAGAAGGAACCCAAAGCAATGGAACAGAACAAACACTGAAAAGTATAGTTTAACCAAAAAAGATAATGAAATTTAAAAGTTCTAATAATATTAAAGTGACACGCTGCTACCTTGGGAAAATCACCCTAGAACCACAAACGCTGAGATTATTCCAGCAAAAGTACTGCCACTCAGTTTGACATCATGGTACGAGGCTGACTTCGAAGGCCAAAGAGAAATGGTTTCTAGTGCTCAATCCTCTGCTCACTCGATGTGTGATCTTGGGAAACTGTGTCGTCTTTCTGGGTTTTCTCAGAAGAGGATAAAACCTGACTAATAGCATAGCTGGAAGGACCTGCAACTAGAACATACAGCTATGTTATACAACTATGTACTAGGGGGGCTTCAGGGAGAGGAAGAATAAAAAACCTGACTAACAGGCTAGTTCATAGGATTAAACATGAACACCCGAACAATAATAGGCCCTAAGAACATACGTGACTTTGAGTCCTCCTTTACTCACTGTAAATCTGTAGCCAGAAAACTATGGGCAGAGAGCACATTAGTTGTTCTTAAAAAAACACTTTTCCACCATTTCTGGAAAGAAGTCCTGGATGCAGTAAAAAGAATTGGAGAGGAACAAGAGCCTTTTGAACAGCCATCCCCAAACCCTGAAGCGGGGCTCGTTTCCATCAGAGACCAGAGAGGAAAGTCTTGCCTAAGCCCAGCCCCTGCAGTCTTCCCCGTCTGGAGGGGACTGAGGGCGTCCACTCTAGCCCCAGAACAATCAGGGCTCCCAAGGGTTTCTCAGAAAAACAATCAGTTGCTCCACTCTAAAGGTACTGAACAATTTTTGAAACCAGGAGAGGTCAAGCAGAAGCTGAAGCACAAAACCAGAACTCTCTCCTGAATCAATGCCAGGATGTCAATAAATACCATTTCCCAGATCTCTGTTCTTTTTTTTTTTTTTTGAGGAAGATTAGCCCTGAGCTAACTGCTGCCTATCCTCCTCTTTTTGCTGAAGAACACTGGCCCTGAGCTGACATCCATGCCCATCTTCCTCTACTTTATACGTGGGACGCCTACCACAGCATGGCTTTTGCCAAGGAGTGCCATGTCTGCACCCGGGATCTGAAGTGGCGAACCTCGGGCCACCAAGAAGCAGAACATGCCAACTTAAACGCTACGCCACCGGGCCGGCCCCCCAGATCTCTGTTCTAGTACGTGGATGCTCCATCGGAGTGGTGGGCAGGCCTGTGAATATCAATCAAGAAGGATATAAAAATATATCAATTTATAGGAATCAAAATTCAAAAATGTCCCCCTATACTAACCCAGGAAAGTTCTAATTCAAAGCAATGTGTTGAAAAAAAACAGAGGTTTAGATCTTTGTGACCTTTGATTAGGTAATGATTGCTCAGATCTGACAGCTAAAGCAAAAACAATCAATGAATAAGTAGATCGACTGGACTTCACCAAAATTAAAATTTTCTGTGCTTCAAAGGATGCCAACAAGGAAGTGAAAAGACAACCCACAGAATCAGCGAAGACAGCTGCAAAACATGTATCCGGTAAGTGTGTAGTACCCAGAAAATTTAATGGACTCTTACAATGCAACAGTAAAAAGACAAATAATCTATGAATGGAAAAAGCATTTGAATAGGCAGTTCTCCATAGAAGATGTACAAATGGTCAATAAGAACATGAAAGGACGCTCAACGTCGTTAGTCATTAAGAAAATGGAAATCAAACCCACAATGAGATACCACTTCACAACCACTAGTATGATGTATTAAAAGACAGGAATAGCAAGTGTTGAGGAGGATGTGGAGAAACTGGAATCCTCGTGCGTTGCTCGTGGGAACGTAAAATGGCACAATTGCTTTGGCAAACAGTTTGTCACTTCCTCAAAGTTAAATATAGAGCTGATGTAGACATAGCAATTCCACTCCTAGGTATACATCCAAGAGAACTGAACACATGTGGTCACAAACAAACTCGCACATGAACATTCATAGCAGCATTATGCATAGCAGCCCAAAGTAGAAACAACCCAAATAGCCATCAACTGATGAGTGAACAATATGTAGCATAGCCATAAATGAAATTGTATTAAGGCATGAAAATAGTAAGAGTACTGATACATGCCAAACCATGGGTCAACCTTGAGAACAGTATGCTAAGAAGCCAGACACAAAAGACCACATGTTGAATAGTTCGTTTTAGAAGAAATGTCCACATTCGGCAAGTCCATAGGGAGAGCAGGTAGAGAAGTGGTTGCCAAGGGCTGGGAGAATGGGAGAACAGGCAGTAACTGCCAATAGGTATGGCGTTTCATTCTGGAGGTAATGAAAACATTCAGAAATTAGGTAGTGGTGAGAGTTTCACCACCTTCCAAATAGATTGAAAGTGACTGACTTGTACACAAAATGCTGAATTTTACTGTTTATGAATTATGCCCTGATGATGATAATAAGGCAGCAATGTGACTTTGCACAGTCCCATGCCCTGTATTTTCGTGAAACAATGTGTCTCAAATTAATAACCAGTGGCCAGAATATGATGCTGTTAGCCTTTTGTGAACAATATATTGGATGAAAAAATTAAACTCGGGAAAATTTTGGTAGCAATGAGGTATAGGCGAAGAAAGTACCTCCTAGGGAAGACATGACACGAGAATGAACTGGAAAACGTGGGAAGAAGATTTGGGGGCAGAGGGGGACTGCGTTTTTAAATGAGTTGTTCATTCCTTTATACGATACTCTGCTGTTGTCCTACACTTTTTAATGGATATAGAAAAAACGGTAGAAGAACATCATCATGAGAGTCTAAAAATTTAACATCTTTCACTTGTGGAAAAACCTTAAGCTCTGTTTGAATTTAAGGAGAAGGTTGGGTGACTTCATGACAGCCCTTAAGAAAATAAAACTTGTTGGGAAACTATTTCTGCCTTGATGTTTTTGTAAACATACAAGAACGAACACTGAGAAACTGTTCCGCTTAGACATGTCTTGGAAAGAAATATTTGGGTACTATCAGCACAAGGGTAGACACCTCTTGAGAGTGGCTGCTGAGGGTGGCCCCATCAGTGGTGACTTTCAGAAGAGACCAGGGGGCCTTGTGTATCCTCGCGGCCTAGGCAACTGGAAGGCAGGGGCTCCTAAGATTCCATGACACCCCCCCACCTTCCAGTTCTGTTATTGAAACTCCAGACCGTTACCTGGCGCGCTGGCTCCTCCCTCCGTCACTCGTGTTGGAGTGTGAGCTAGAGGCAGTGCCTTTGGCTCTGAGCTCTGGCGTCTTGAACCTTGTTTTGGGGGTTACAGACTCTCAAGTGCTGTGGGGTGTTGATCACGTTGTTGCCAACAGTAAGTTAAGAATTCCTGACTCCTCACCCCTCAGTCCTCATTAAACCTATTTGCTTTCACTTGTTTTTAACCCATTCTGTGTTTGGGTCTTTTCTCCCCAGTCCCCGCCCTACCTCTTCTGCCCCACGTCACCATGGCAGTTTCTCTCGGCCCTGTGTCTGATCCGGGGGCCGAAATGACCCTCCTGGAAATCAACCAGGAGCTTCAGTCCCAGCTGGAACAAAGCAAACAGGACTTTCGAGACCTCAAACAGAAGTTCCTTGTCTCTGAGTCCACTGCCTACATCCTGGCCAACCAGCTGCAGAAATACAGTAAGTCCTACAGGGTCATGGTCAGCAGAGGGATGAGTGACCACCGTGTTCCCCCTAAGAAACTAAAAACTCTCCAGACCTTTTCTTCTGTTCCCTGAGGCAAAATAAACTTCATTCTGACCACAGTCCAGGGAAGGTACAAGTGGGTATTTTACCCTCAGTTTGCTGAGCATGGACAAACCGAGGTCCGAAGAGTTGAGGGACTTTTCCAGATTGGCAGTGAGGTGTAGGGTGGGATTAGGGAAAATCCCAGTGACAGATTCCTGATGCAGGCACAGAACTGCGTGTTTCACTCTGGAACAGGCTAACCTGTTTCTCTCAGCATCCTCCGTGTACGGAATCAGATCCTGCAGCACTCTTGGCCTAAGTGTCCGGGACTAATGAGCTCCATCAGTTCAGGCTTCTCTGAGGTCCCACTGGCAAAGCTCTGTGCTCCTTACACTGGGGAGATGGGGTGACGGTACACACCGGGGGAAGCAGGTGATGTTCCCTGCTTTACAGGAGCCTGAAGATGAGTGTGCTCCTCGCTGACACTGTGGTATCCATGAGTGACGTCATCCAGCAGAGACGACCCTGCTGAGCGGGAAGCCGTGCTTCCTGAGCACAGGCTTTTCTTTGAGGCCAAGGAAGCCACTTTGCCTCTTGGGGTGAGGTAGAGGGTGTCTCTGGGGAAATGAGAGAATCCGTACCCCCTCTTCTGTGTCTCTTTGAGCTGGTGAACCTTTGGTGATGCAGGACTGCCAGCAGGTCCGGGTGACCTTGAGGGTCTGGGCTGTGAGACATGGCCCAAGTGAGAATGACGCTAAGTGGGGGTGGCCACCAGCCCCAGTAAAAACTCAAACCAGTGTCTGGGGCAGGCCCTTCCCTCCCACAGTCAGCCTCGCAATTGGAAGCTCAATCACCTGTTCAGTAAGAGGGGCTGTGGTGACCAAAGGGATCGTGAGAACAGGGCCTCGTGCCAAACAGAGTGATTAGAAGGGATCTCGACGACTCGGAGTCTGGATGGGTGTTATTTTCCAATAAACCATCGTGGGAGTGGTGAACTTCAAATGACTGACGCAGCGAAAAGTAAACATTGAAACCTGCAATTTAAGAAAGTGAAGAGATGAGGTTTTGAGAAAGGACTCAGTTTTCCTTACAGCTTTTTTTTATAGGTGTAGCATAACTGTAGGAAACAAATTTTGAAGATGATGAAGAAGAAAGATGTCACCCAAGATCTTGTGGCGAGGTAACACAGTGCATTGGTGAAGACTGAGCTACTCTTCCTGGGCTCAGATCCAAGCTGTGGCTTTTTCTGAGCCTCAAGGTTTCCTCCTCCGTTAGTATGGCGCTGTCATAGTGCCTACTTCTGTGAGCGGTTGCAATGAATCACATGAGTTATTTCTGTAAAGTTACTAAAACAGTTCTTGACACACAGGAAACACTATTGATTAGTTCTTTCTTGTACTACTTGGAATTGAAAACAACTTCTTCAACAGCTTGTGCCTATTTCCTTCAGGGACTGATGGTTATGCCTTGTATTTTTCAGAATTGCATTCATATACATTTATATTTCATCGTGAAGGTACTTGTCCTTGAAATTCTGAGCTCAGAGGACCCAACAATCAGTAGGCCCAGGGGCCTTCCCGAGCACACAGGGATCGCTACTTCATGCCGCTGCTTAGTGTTTTACTCAAGAGGCTGCAAGTCTTGGTAAAGTGGCCCAGGACTCGGGGTCAGTCTCAGGGCATGTGACTTCTGACCTTGCCAAACGTCAGCTAATCTTGTCTGGTCACTTTCTCTGCCTTGGAGCTTCTCTTTGCTCAGCTCTCAAATGAGGAGTGACCAAATGCCGTGTATTTGGGAGGCTGAGCAATAGAAGGTGGAAATCTCAGTGGAGAGCCTGGTGCTGGGGTTCTATCTCCCTCTGAGAGAAGAAGATGGAGCCTGCCTCCTCCCTTGCAGGCAGTGACCCCAGCAGCATGGCCAGCTTTCCACTGAGGCCGGCCTCTCTGTCTTTCCTCAGAGTCTGGAGCGTGCAAAGACATCATTGAATCGGTGCTGGGGGAGAAGCTGCAGTTCCAGGAGGGGAAGCCCACAGAGAAGTCAACGTTAGCGGAGAAGCTCAAGTAAGGGGGGCTCTGTGCTGGGCGTCTGCTGGGAAGTTGTAGGCATCTCTGAAGGGGGCAAGGAGCAACTCTGGGCCAGGAGAATGGCCCAAATTTTCATGGCAGCCACATGCATACGAATTTGCATAACACCATTAGAGAACAATAATTGGTAAACTATGGACTCCAATTACTCAAAGGTTCCTTGAGTCTTTTTTTAAAATATAACTTATTGAGGTGAAATTCACAGAACCTAAAGTTGGCTAAATTCGAGTGAACCATTCAGTGGCATTTAGGACATTCAGGATGTGGTGCAATCACTACCGCATTTACCTTTAATCACAATCACCTCCTGACTGACTACAGTTTGTCAGACTTTCTCTGAAAAAAAGCTGTCTTTCTAAAGGTTTTGAGAAAGCTCCACACTGTTTTCCACAGCGGCTGCCCCAATTTATATTCCCAACAACAGTCTAGGAGGGTTTCTTTTTCTCCACCTCTATACGGAATCTAGAAAACAAACCAAACCAAACAAACAGACTCATAGACACAGGAAATAAACTGGTGATTACCAGAGGGAGGAGGGGTTGGGGGTGGGTGAAATGGGTGAAGGGGATTAAGAGGTACAACCTTCCAGTTACAAAATAAGTAAGTCATGGGGTTGGAATGTAGAGCACAGGGACGGTAGTCCACAATATTGTAACAACTTTGCATGGTGACAGTCTTACATCTATTTCGTTTACCCGTTCTCAAGAGTTATATTTACATCGTCCACAAAAACCTCATGAGACATTAAACAAAATCAGCTGTTATTCTAAGTTATTACTCTTGTTGACAAATTTTGTAACAGAGAGAACATGAGCTCATTTGACGAGTAAACCCAGGCTGTATGTCTGCATTATATCCACTGCTGATAACTCTGAGAACATGTCTATTTTAAATCAAACCAGCACACTTAAACAGGCTTTTATTTCCCAAAGTTCATTTTAGATCCTGTTAAATAGCTTTGTCTTTTAGAAGGTTCTGTCTGTCAATTAAAGACTGTGTTCCGTTCTAAGAGATTTTGAATCCTCTCTTGGAAGGGTGACCCCTCAGGTGGACTCGTCTGAAGCAGAGGTTCCCCAGAGTGGCCATTATAATTCCAAATTATCTCAAAAGTTTCCCTATTTTCAGCTGTTTAGTTTCAGATGAGGCATTTTGGGGGAGTTGAAGTGGCAAATCTCAGTGAGAGAAGAGAAAGAAGCAGCAGGCTTGGCTTCTGCCCTGGCATGTTTAATTATTTAATGATTTTTCTCTTAAAGAGGCAGTAAAATATTTCTTATTTTCTTTAGAAGCATCAAAAGATTAAAATAGGCTTCCTGTTGTAGCTGGCTTGTTCCAATTGCATGTATCGGTTTGAGTAAACTGAAACTGCCTCATTTTGGCCATTGTAAAGTGAGATCTCCTCTACATGTTCGATTCGCAGAGCCTGAAGGGTGGGTTTATGAGCTCTTGCAATATCAGGCAAGGGACACGTTCCCCAGCGATACATAATGTTTATTCCCACTACAGAATCTATAATGCAATGCAGCAAAACAGATGTAATTGTTTTACAGAAGGTCTATTTACATACACCAACTTGGACAAACCTTTATCTTAATTTTGTCAACTCTTGTACCCCTAATTACAACTTATATTAGAATTTCACTCACAAGTTTTGGTATTACAGTGTTATGTAGGGAATGCATTCTCAGCTAGGCATAATATTTATTCCCAAAAAAGCATCCAGGCAAAGTTGACATAATCTCCTCATGTAATATTAGGGTAAACACTTTAATCTTTATACTCGTACCAACCTGAGCAGCCTAATTGTTGCCCCCAACAAGTGTTGATAGGTTTCTCGCTGTGATTTCTGCCTACTGACTTTTAAAATTTTTTTCAAACTGGAAGAAATAGAACAAGTTTGTCTGATATTCTTGAATGTTGGGGGCCAATCTGGGGTCCCTTTAGCCCATCCAACCTTAGGCAGTGTTTTAGTCAAAGCTTCGTTTTGACTGTATTTGTGTCTGTTCTATTCACCCTGCTCTTTCTTTTTAATGACTAAAGATTGCCATCCTGTTGGAGTGAGTTCTGTCACTCTTCCCTTCCTCACTTCTCTTTGTTAACTTGATGTTTCCATTTGCATCTGTGAGACCACAAGAAGAAGCTGAGACCCCAAATTTGATGACGTTTTTGAGATTAGTCGTTGTATTTTCCTTTTAATTTGGTCTTTTCATAGGGACCAGTAAAACAGCTCTTTATGAAGAGAGCTCTCTAAAAGTTTTCTAACTTAAGGATCCGTTGTTTGGCCATCTTCTCTCCAGAGTTTCAAGAATATTGTGGTCAACCAGTGTCACAAAAGAAAATCATCCCTTTCAGACATTGGCTTCTAACTATAATTAGACCATCTACTCAGAATTAACCCCAATGGGCTCTGCTTGGTGACAGACAGCATGTTTCCCATTCCGATACACAGCGACAGAGACACACTCAGATCCAGACACAGAAATACCAGACACCAGTGAACCAGTTCCCAGATGGAGGGTAGAAAGTCCTACAACTGTTCCCACTCCAAATGCGCGCCCAGACGGCCCCTCCGTGAAGGGAAAGGACCCGAGTTGGCCCTTCCGTGAATGGAGGGGACCCCAAAAGAGGGGAAGGAAGTTCATGGGCATCTCTGAGGCAACTTACTCTATTTCAGAGTCCATCGACTTCCCAGAAGGAAGAAGCAGCAAACAAACCAATCTAGAATCTCTTTCCTCGCCATAAGAAAATGGGCCTAGGGTCAGTGGCTCCGAGGCAGATGGAAAGTACTGAGGGCAGTCCCTAGGGCAAATGACCTAGGTGGCTGCAGGACTGCTTCCCAGGAAATCCCAGTTGGCCTGGGGCCATGGACCCATGGGCAAGAGCCTTC
>NW_025800281.1:0-1041 GCF_021613505.1 Equus quagga | reverse complement strand
CAGCAGCCTCAACGCTCATAGAGTCTGGGCCTGTGGGGGAGTATGACTAGAACTCCTTTTGTCATCTGCAAGTAGCAGGGACAACCTGGCAGCTGCCTGCTCATGCTCAGCCTGTGGCTTCTTCTTCTCCTCCTGCAGCCTCCATAGGCCGAGACTCATCCAGGGGCACAGCCTGGGAGTGAAGCCTCCTCCTGTCCCTTCTGTCCTCAAAGTCACTCACAGAAGCCCATTTCTAGGCACAGGGGCTCAAAGGAAAGAGAAATTTCAACTTCCCATCAGCTGTGGACATAGTCTCTTTGCACTGAAGCTCACGGCCTGAGGTGAGGGGTCCCGGTGTGGTCATCTCAGACCTGAACTCTGCGTAGGGGATCCTGCATCTTCATCTTGCCTCACTTACCTAATTCTAGTAGTTTCTAGAGCTATGTCATCCACTCATTAGTTCTTTGTGCTCACTGGGAGATTGCTTCTGTCACTTCTCCTTCAGCACCAGAGTATCTAAATCTGTATCATACATCTGAGTCTTTTGGAATAACTACTTGTCCACCCCCATCAATGCTAAGATCTCAACATTAGGTTTCCTTGTTTAATTGCATTGTCTAACACTGGCAGAATGATGTTGAATAATAATGAAAATAAAAGTCACCTTTGCTTCTTCCTGGTCTTTTGGAAATGCCCACTCCCCCAGCCCTTTAGCTAAGAAGCTGGCTGTAGGACCAGATTGTGCCTGTGTGGGAGAAAGTCTATATTACCGTATTATAAGTGTGTCTGTCTGTTTCTATTTTTATGTGATTTCGATTAGGGATTTGTTTTAAATTTGGAGAAAGGCTCTTTCAGGATCTGTTGAGATAATACGGTTTTATCTGTCGATCTATTATTTTGTTCTTCTTGTTGGTAATGCTACCGAGTTGATTGCAACTCTTAGAGACCCTGTGTACTGCAAAGTGAAACCCTGCCCAGTCTTTCTGTGCCATCCTCTCATCTCCTGGCACTATATCAGACAATGTTCTGCTGCTATTCATAAGGTTTCCGTGCCCCTTTTTT
>NW_025800280.1:0-6859 GCF_021613505.1 Equus quagga | reverse complement strand
AAGCCTTATATGAGGATCATTCCAAACAGCTGCAAGCAACATGGTTACATCACAGTGTTCTGTCATTGAATAACCTTATAGATATTTTCCAATAGCTGAAGTGAAATGTTTTATGTCATATATGAAAATGTTTCTACAGCTACCTGCAAGCTGGGATCAGTGCACTGATTTCTCATTATAATAAAGTGATAGTTGCTCTGTATGGCACATACTGAAATGTCAGAAAACTCTTATATGAATATGTTGCTAAAGAGCTACAAGCAAGCTGGTTTCACAATAATGACCTTTCATTGAATTAATGTAATAGATATTCTCTCACACATGTGAAATTTTCAGCCTTATATGAAAATGTTCCTAGAAGTCTACCTGTAAGCTGAGTTAAGTACAATGTTTTTTTCATTGTAAGAAAGTATAACAGTTCTGTATGGCACATACTGAAATGCTAGAAAAAACTTACATGAAGATGTTCTTTAACAGCTGCAAGGAAGCTGGTTTCACCACAGTGTCCTCTCAGTAAGTGAATGCTATAGATATTCTGTCACACCTGTAGTGAAATGCTCGATAGGACTTATTTGAAGATGTTCCTAAACAGCTACAAGCAATATGGTTTAGCCACAATGATCTTTCAGTGAATGCATGTTACAGATATTCTCTCATAATTGTAGTGACATGTTTGATAAGTCATATGATTTTTTTTCCTGAACAGCCATAAACAAGACTGTTTAACTGAGAAGTTATTTCATTGTAAAAAAAATGATACCTGTATGTAAGGCATTTACTGATGGGTTCAAAATGTCTCATATTAAGATTTCCTTAAACACTTACAAGCTATATTGTTTTGCCACAGTGTTGCTTTACTGTAAGAGAGTGATAGTTGTTCTGTAGGCATATATGGAATTGTTTGAACTGTCTTATGAGAAGATGTTCCCAAACAGCTACGAGAATAGTTTAACCACAGTGTTCTTTCAGTGAATGAATGTTATTGATATTCTCTCATGCCTGTAGTAAAATGTTTGATGTCTTGTATGAAGATTTTCCTAAAGACCTACAAGGAAGATGGTTTAAAATGTGTACTTTCAGTGAATGTATGCTGTAGATATTTTCTCAGTTCTGGAATGAAATGTTTTATGTCATATGAACATGTTCATAAACGGCTCCAAACAAGATCATTTAATCACAATATTCTTTCAGTGAATGAATGTTATAGATATTCCCTCATGTCTGTAGTGATTTCACATGAAAATGTTCCTAAACAGTCACAAGCAAGACGGTTTAACCAGAGTGTTCTTTCAGTGTAAGAAAGTGATAGCCATTCTGTAAGGCAATAATAACTGTTTGAAGTGTCTTTTATGAAGATGTTTCTAAACAACTACAAGCAAAATGGTTTCACACAGTGTTTTTTCAGTTTAAGAAAGTAATAGCCATTTCTTAAAGCATATACTGAAATGATTTAAATGTCTTATAGGAATATGTTCCTAAACAGCTACAAGCTATACAGTTTAACCAGAGTATTCTTTCAATGAATCAATGTAATAGATATTCTGTCCCACCTATAGTGAAATGTTTGACAGCTCTTGTATGAAGATGTTCCTAACAGATAAAAGCAAGGTGGTTTAATTGTAGTGTTCTTTCATGGTAAGAAAGTGATAGCTGATGTGTAAGGAATGTACTGAAATGTCTTGTATGAAAATGTTCCTAAGCAACTTCAAGCAAGATATTTTCACGACTGTTCTTTCATTGTAAGAAAATGATAGTCATTCTATAAGGCATATACTGAAATATTCGAATTGCCTCACAATAAAGTGCTCCTACACAGCTACAAGCAGGATGGTTTCAGCAAAGTGTTATTTTAGTGAATGAATGTTACAGATATTCATTCATGCATAGATTGAAATGTTTGATAAGTCTTATATGAAAACGTACGTAAACAGCTATGAGCATGATGGTTTCACCACAATGATCTTTCATTCTAAGAAAATGATAACCATTCTGAAAGGCAGCTATTGAAATGTATGAAACTTCTTATATGAAGATGACCCTAAGCAGCCTCTAGCAAGATGTTTTCACTGCAGTGTTCTTTCATTCCTACAAAGCGATAGGCATTCTGTAAGGCTTATACTGAAATATTTGAATTGTCTCCTAAGAAGATGTTCCTAAACAGCCATGAGTAGGATGGTTTAACCACAGTGTTATTTCATTGAATAAATGTCATAGAAATTCTCTCATACCTTTAGTGAAATGTTGGCAAGTCTTATACGAAGATATTCTGAAATAGCTACGACAAAGACAGTTAAACAGCATGCTCTTTCAACGAATGAGTGTTGTAAATATTCTGTGCTGCCTATGTGAAATGTTTCATACATCTTATACGAAGATTTTCTTACACATCTACTTAAGATTTGTCAGCCAGAGTGTACAATCAAGGTAAGAAAGTAACATCTATTCTGCGGGGAATATACTGAAATGTGTGAGCTATCTTCTATGAAGAACTTCTTGTACAGCTCCAAGCAAGATGGTTCACCAATGTGTTTTTTCATTGTAAGAAAATGATGACTATTTTGTAAGGCATATGCAGAAATGTTTGAAATGTCTTATAAGAAGATGTTTCTAAACAGCTACAATCAACATGATTTGACCAGTGTCATTTCAGTGAATGGATGTTAGATATTCTTTCATGCCTGTAGTCAATTATTTGTTGTGTTTTATTAAGATGTTCCTGAAGAGCAGCAAGCAAACTGGCTTAACCACAGTGTACTTACACTGTAAGAATGCGATAGTCTTTCTGTGAGGCTTATACTGAAAAGTCTGAAATGTTTTATAGGAAGATATTCCTAAACAGCTACAGGCAAGATGGTTTCACTATAGTGTTCTCTCAGTGAAAGAAGGTTATAGATAATCTGTTATGTCTCTAGTGAAATGTTTGCTAAGTCATATAAAGATGATCATAAATAGCTACCTGCTACCTTGGTTCAGAATAGTGTTCTTCCACAGTAAGAATTTGATAGCCATTCTGTACAGCATATACATTTGTTTGAAATGTCTTGTATGAACATGTTCATAAACAACTACAAGAAAGTTTCACTACAATGTTGTTTCGGTGAATGAATGTTATAGATAGTCTATCACACCTGTAGTTGAAATGCTGGATAAGTTTTATGAAGATGTCCCTAAGTAGCTACCAGCAAAATGGTTTCACAACAGTGTTCTTACAGACATTGAATGTTATAGATATTCTGTCATGCCTGTAGCGAAATGTTTGATAAGACTTGCATGAACACTTCCATGAAGATGTTTCTAAACAGCCACAAGCAAGCTTTTTCAACACAGTATTTCATTGAATGAATGTAATAATTATCACATTGTGGCTGCAGAGAAACGTTTGATAAGACACACACAAAATGTTCATAAATAGCATGTGCCAGCTGGTTGCATCACAATGTTGTTTAATTTAATGGAAGTGATAATCATTCTGTATAGCATATGATGTGTTTGAATAGCCTTATATAAAGATATTCCTAAAAACTTATGAGCAATCTGGTTTCACCAGAGTGTGTTCCTCAGTGAATGAATCTTACAGAGATTCTGTCAGGGCAGTAGTGACATGTTTGGTGTTTTGTATGAAGAAATCCTAAATGGCTTCCTGCAAGATGAGTTCAACACAGTGTCATTTCATTTTAAGAAAATGATAGTCATTCTGTTTGGCATAAACTGAAATATTAGAAAAGCCTTATATCAAGATGTTCCTAATTAGCTACCAGCAATCTGGCTTCACAATAGTGTTCTTTCATTGAATGGATGTAATAGATACTTTGTAGTGAAATGTATGATAAGTCTCTTATGAAAAGGTTCCTAAACAGCCGCCTGCAATCTGGGTTCAGCACATTATATCATTGTCTCAAAGTGATATTCATTCAGTATGTCTTATATGGAAACGCTTGAAATGGTGAACATGAAGAAGTTTCTAAATATATGCAAGCAAGATTGTTTCTCCACAGTTTTCTTTCAGTGACTGAATGTTATGTATATTCTGTCACGACTATTGTAAAATGTTTGATAAGTCTTATGTAAAAACGTTCCTAGATAGCTATCTGTGAGCTCTATTTAGCACAGTGTTCTTTCATTGTAGGAAAATGATACCCATTCATTATGGCATATACTGAAATGTGAGAAATGTCTTAAATACAAATGTTCCTAATAATAGCTTCAAGACGCTTTCACCACAGAGTTCTTTCAGTGAAACAATATTGCAGATATTCTGTGACACTTGTAGTGAAGTGTTAGTTAAAACTTACTTGCAAGCTGGATTCAGCACAGTGTTTCTTTCATTGTTTGAAACTCATATTCAATCAGAACAGCAAATATGGAAATGGTTATAATGACTAATATGAAGATGATCCTTAATGGCTGCAAGTAAGATGGTTTCACCACAGTTTTCTCTCAGTGAGCAAATGCTATATATATTCTGTCCCACATGCAACGAAATGTTTGTTAAGTCTTATATGAACATGTTCCTACACAGCTACCTGCAAACTGGGCTTAGAACAGTGTTCTCACATTGTTAGTAATTGATAGGTCATCTCTAGGGCATATACTGAAATGTTTGAAATGTCTTATGTGAATATGCCCCTAAACAGCTGTAAGCACATTTGTTTCACCAGAGTTCCTTTAGTGTATGACTCTTATGGATATTTTTCAAGTCTGTAGTGTAGTTTTTTAAGTATTTTATGAAGTTCTTCCTAAACAGATACTAGGAAACAAGGGTTCAGCTCATCCTTCTTTCCTTGAGTGAATATTAAAATTATTCTGTCATGACCATAGTGCAATATTTGTTAAGACTTATAAAAAGATATTTCTAAAAGACAACTTTCCAGCTGGGTTCTTAACATTGTTCTTTCATTTTATGGAAGTGATAACCATTCTGGATGGAATACACTGAAATGTTTGAAAAGACTTGTATGAAGATACTCCTAAATAGCTACAAGCAATCTGGTTACACCACAGTGTTCTTTCATTTAATAAAACTTTATATATATTCTCCTATAGCTGTAGTGAAATGTTTTATATCATATATGAAAATGTTCCTACAGCTACCTGCAAGCTGGGATCAGCACACTGACTTTTCATTGTAATAAAGGGATAGTTACTTTGTATGGCATACACTGAAATGTCAGAAAAGACTTATATGAGTGTATTTCTAAAGAGATACAAGCAAGCTGGTTTCACAATAGTGAGCTTTCATTGAATTAATGTAATAGATATTCTGTCGCACACGTTGTGAAATTTTCAATAAATCTTACGTGAAAATGTTACTATAAGTCTACCTGAAAGCTGAGTTAAGTACAATGTTTTTTCATTTTAAGAAAGTATAGCTGTTCTCTATGGCTCCTACTGAAATGCTAGAAAAGACTTACATGAAGATGTTCCTTAAAAGCTACAAGGAGGTTGGTTTCACCACAGCATTCTTTCAATGAGTGAATGTTATAGATATTCCATCATGCCCGTAGTGAAATGTTTGATAGGACTTATTTGAAGATTCCCCTAAACAGCTGCAAGCAAGGTGTTTTCACCACAGTGTTCATTCAGAAAATGAATGTTGTACGTATTCTGTCATGCCTCAAGAGAACTATTTGATGTCTTATGTGAGAGTGTTCCTGAACAGCTACAAGCAAGCTTTTTCAACATAGTGTGGTTTCCTTGAATGAATGTTATGGATATCATGTCGCGGCTGTAGAGAAACGTTTGATAAGGCACAAATGAAATGCTCATAAAGAGCCACTGGTTTCATCAGAACGTTCTTTCTGGATACGGAAGTGATAGCCATTCTGTAGGCATAATGAAGTGTTTGAAGAGCCTTATACGAAGACATTCCTAAGCAGCCAGAAGTAATCTGGCTTCACCACAGTGTTCTTTCAGTGAACGAGTTGTTATAGATAGTCTGTCATGCCTGTAGTGAAATGTTTAATAAGTCTTATATGAAGCTGTTCCTAAACAGCTGCCTGCAGCGGGGTTCAGTACAGTGTTCTTTCATTGTAAGACAGCGATAGCCATTTTGTATGGCATATGCTTAAATATTAGAAAAGTCTTATATCAAGATGTTCCTAACCAGCCACAAGAAAGCTGGCTTTACATTATTTTTCTTTCTTTGAATGAGTGCAATGGATATTCTGTCACACCTGCAGTGAAATTTATAATGTGTTATAAAGGTGTTCCAAAACAGCTACTATCAAGTTGGGATCTGTACAGTATTCCTACGTTATTTGAAGGGATTTCATTCAGTAAGGCCTATACCTAAATGCTTGAATCCACTAATATGAAAATGATCCTTAATGCCTGGAAGTAACATGGTTTCGCCACAGTTTTCTTTCAGTGAATGAATGTCATAGGTATTCCTCCTAGCTGTAGTGAAATGTTTGTCTTATATGAACATGTTCCTAAAGAGCTACCTGCAAGTTGCCTTTAGTACAGTGTTCTTTTATTCTTAGAAATTGTTAGCCAGTTGATAGGGCATGTGCTGTAATGTTGGAGATGGTTTATAAGAAGATGTCCCTAAATGGCTACAAGCACACTCATTTCAACACAGAGTTTCTTCAGTGAATGAATCTTATGGATATTCTGTCACATCTGTAATGAAATGTTTCATAGTATTTTAAGAAGATGTTCCTTAACAGATGGCAAGCAAGGGTTCAGCTCAGTGATCTTTCTTTGAATCAATATTACAGTTATTCTGGTGTGAGTGTAGTGCAATATTTGTTAAAACTTATATAAAGATATTTCTAAACTGCTACCCGCAAGCTAGGTTCCTAAAAATGTTCTTTGATTTTATGGAAGTGATAACCTTTCTGAATGGCACGTGCTTGCA